>NW_008330926.1:4463137-4480370 GCF_000622305.1 Nannospalax galili | reverse complement strand
ATATATATAAACTTTGCTTTAGGTAGAGTCTTACTATGTAGCTCTAACTGATCTGGAATTCACTATATAGACCAGGACAGCCTTAAACTCATACAGCTCTATCTGCCTCCAACTCCTGAGTGCTAGGATTAAAAGTGTGTACCACCATACCTGGATTTTTTTTTACATTTATTTATTAATTTGTTCATTGTGTGTGTGTGTGTGTGTGTGTGTGTGTGTGTGTGTACACGCACATGCATGCACTTATGCCAGCGTGTGTGTGGAGGTCAGAGAACAACTTTTGGGAGTTGGTTCTTTTCCACCTTGTGGTCCCAGGGATTAAACTCAGGTTGTTAGGCCTGATGGCAAGCATCCTTACTCCCTCAGCCATCTTACCGGCTCCGTAAATATAACCATAATGATCCCTTTCCTTTCTTTTCTTTCCTTTCTTTTTTCTTTTCTTTTCTTGTTTTTGTTTTTGTTATCTCAGGATGAAACTAGCTGTGTAGTTGAAGACTTTAAACTTCTCTAAAAAATTTTTTTATGGTGCCTAGAATGGTGGCACACGGTTTAACCCCAGCACTCAGGAGGCAGAGGCAGGTGAATCTCTGTGAGTTCAAGGCCCACCTGGTCTCCATAGCAAATCCAGGCCAGCCCTGGCTACAGGGAGACCCTGTCTCAAAAAAGAAAGAAAAAAAAATTATCTCTGTGGGGGCGGGACACTATGGTGCACTGGGGGAGATCAGAGGATAAATTATTTTTCTTTTCTTTTTTTTTTTTTTTTGGTCTTTTTGAGACAGGGTCTCCCTGTAGCTTCAGCTGGCCTGGAAGTCACTATGTAGACCAGGCTGGCCTTGAACTCAGAGATCTGCTGCCTGCCTCTGCCTCCCAAGTGCTGGGGCAAAGTTCTTTTTTCCAATGTTCAGTTTCCTTTAACGGCCCCCATCTCCCTGAAGGGCAGGTACAGGTAGCTAGGTGACAGCAAGAGATGTTCACTTGAAGAATTTGTCTTGATCGAAGGCTTTGTCAATCCAGGAAGGCCCAGTCCCAGGAGAAGTGCTCTCTGACCCAGATCTGGGTCTCCTTTCTGCCAGGGTCCAGCTTCTGCCACACCTATGACTCGGTGTCCACCTGACAATCTGGACTAGCAGGAAGGTTTCCTGACCTGGGAAGACCCAAACTCCAGAGAGGAAGTTGTTGCTGCAAGAGGGTGACGCTGGCAAAAGTCCAGTCACTGGAACATTCCAGTGATGAGAGTGCAACTCAAAGGTCTGGGGGAGCTCTTCAGCAAAGTGGTATTCAGCTCACTACAGGAACCAGCCATCCTTATCAAAGCACCTCCCCTTAATAAGGCAGTGCCAGAGAGAGGGTGTCTGCACTGCAGTGCTGAGCTTACACAAAGGTGCTCTCGGGCAGTGAGGAAGGTGCCGCTGGCCTTGGGCTCAGGAGCCAGTGCTGCTCACATCCATCCCCCTCTTCCTCAGGACTCTAGCTGCTGCCTTGGAGCCTTTGCTCAGCCTGGGGCTCCAGCTTCTCTCCCTGTGAACCCCTTTCTTCCTGTGGGGTAACATTTTTAGGCTGACACTCTGCAAACTTCTTAGCATCAGACTTGGCCATCTTCTCACACAACTTGATCTCCCCCGAAGACAGCCCTGATTGGGTCTGATCAATGCAGGTGAGGAACCAGGGCTTGGTATTGGGGAAGGACCTGATTACAGAGCCACAACTGGGTGCAGACCCACTCACCTGAAGTCCTCTTCATCAGGTGGGAGGCCATTTTCCTCACCCCCTCCTCCACATTGTTGTGCACGATACCCAAGGCTGGAGCTGTGTCACTGTCAGTGGACCTCACTGCTCCGGCTAGCTGCTGCCTCCAGAGACCTTCCCTGGAGCACTGTGGCTCACGTCACAGGCAATGGCAATGCTCTCAAATGCAGACTCTGTCTCACTCTCAAACACTGGAACCTTGCTGGCAGAAGTTTGTTGAGAAATTTGGAGATTTAGCTGGTTTGGCCAAAGTGGAAGTGGGGTGGTGCAGAGAGCATGTGTACCTGAACTGGCTATACTGAGCAGGGGCTTGAAGAACCTCCAGTTTTCAGGATGTATATACAGGATCCCAGTTGCCATGGTGAGTCCACAGAGAAAGAGGATGGGGTGGTAGGTCAAAGGACAGCTTTGTGAGTCAGTTTTCTTCTTCCACCTTTATGTGGGTTCTGTGACTCAAACTTGGGTTGCCAGGCTTGTGTGGCAAGCATCTTTACCCACTGTGGCATATCTATGGCCCAGACCTTGAACTTCTGATCCCCCTGTCGCTACCTCCAAAGTGCTGGGATTGTACGCATGAGCCACCATGCCACTTACACAGTGCTGAGAATGGAACCCAGGGCTTCACACAGGCTAGGCAAACTCTCCCGATTGAGCTGCCATTCCAGCTATCTCTCTAGCTTTCTGCCCCCTCTTCTCTCTTTCTCTATTTTTTGTCACTAAAGATGGAACCCAGGGTCTCACATGTGCTAGATAAGTTTTCTACCACTGAACAACATCACAAATCCTACCTTTAGATTTTTTTTTTTTTTTGAGACAGGATCTCCCTGTAGCCCCAGCTGTCCTGGAACTTGCTAGGTAGACCAAGCTGGCCTTGAACTCACAGAGATCTGCCTGCCTCTGCTCCCAAGTGCTGGGATTAAAGACATGCGCCATCATGCCCGGCTACGTTTTCTAAAGAACTTGCAACTATCAAAGATGAAAGGTAAGATAAAATTCAAAATGAAACAGTTGCTTAAAAGGGATATGAACTATTAAATAATATGAGCCATTAGCAGTGCACTGAAAATGTTTGTAAACTTCATATTAATACCATGCAGCTGGGTCTGCCCACTGCCATCATCTTTGGCTACCATCTCCATTGACATCGAATCTTCAAAATGGGCTAGTGTCTCATTGGAAGATTTCCATTCTAACATCAACGAACTGAAATTATCAAACTTCCTCCCATGTTGATCAAATGCTGCCAGTTCCAGGACTGTGTCCCTCAGCCTTGATACAGGAATCTGCATTAAAATAAAAGTAATAAAGGACTTTTAAAAAATTCAGGGCCTTGGGGCTGGAGAGATGGCTCAGCAGTTAAGAATACTGGTTGTTCTTGCAGAAGACCTGGGTTCGAATCTTAGCACCCACATGGCAGCTAACAACTGTCTGTAACTCCAGTTCCAGGGGATCTGACGGCCTCTTCTGTCCTCCGAGGGCATTGCATGACACGGGTGCACTTACCTACATGCAGGCAATATACTCATACACATAAAATAAAAAATAATAAATAAAATATTAAAATAAAATTCAGGGCCAATGGGGTGGCTCAATGGGTTAAGGTGCTTGAGTTTCATTCCTGGAACCTACATAGAGGTAGAAGGAGAGAAATGACTCCACAAAGTTCTCCTCTGACCTCCACATGTCTACCACAGCATGTGTCCACACATACACACCCATCCACTCACCCTGACATGAATAAAAAAATAGAAGTTAATAAATCAAAACAAAATAGAGAATACTAAAACTTAAAAGGGTGTAGTGCAAATAATGCTTAAAGAGAAATTTCTATTTTAACTATAGTAAATGGAAGGGAGGGCTGGGGGTATGTAGCTCAGTTGGTGTTTGCCTAACATTCACAAAGCCCTGGGCTTGATCTCCAGTACTTCATAAACCAGGCATGGTGATGAATGCTTGCTTGGGAGGTGGAAATTCAAGGTCATCCTCGGCTATTTAGTGAGTCTGAGGCCAGCCTGGGCTACATGACACAGTCAGAGAGAGAGAGAGAGAGAGAGAGAGAGGAGAGAGAGAGAGAATGAATGTTGATACACACTTGTAATCCCAGCACTTGGAAGACTAAAACAGGAGGATTGACAGTTTGAGGCCATCCTGGCTCACCTAGTGGGGACTGCATGGATGTGTTACCATGGCAACTTTATCACCTTTTTTTTTTGTCTTTTTGAGACAGGGTCTCCTTGTAGCCCCAGCTGTCCTGGAACTCACTATGTAGACCAGGCTGGGCTCAAACTCACAAAGATCCGCCTGCCTCTGCCTCCCAAGTGCTGGGATTAAAGGTGTGTGTCACCACACCCAGTTTGTTGTTGTTTTTTGGTCTTTTTGAGACAGGGTCTCCCTGTAGCCCTAGCTGGCCTGGAACTCGCTATGTAGACCAGGTTGGTCTTGAACTCACTGAGATCTGCCTGCCTCTGTCTCCCGAGTGCTGGGATTTAAAGGCATGTGCCACCATGGCCAGCTATCACTATTCTTCATGGTAGATTTGGAGAAGAGGTCATTTTTATTACTTATTAATAATGTTAATACAAGATTTGATAGAAGATGTTGATAAAACAACTTGGAAGCTATTTAGAGAGAGGTCTCAATAGTCTGTGGCTACAATCACAAGCTGTGTACAGTGAACAAGTTGTGGTGGTTTGAATAAGAATGTCCTTCATAGGCTCCAAGTATTTGGACATTTTGTCCCCAGTTGGTGGCGCTGTTTTGGAGGTTTTAAGAAGTTTTGGCCATGCTGGAGGAAACACATCACTGGTGGTGGGCTTAGAGTTCTTAAGCCTTGCCAGTTTCCAGTCTCTCTGCTTCCTGTGCCCGCTTCAAGATGTGATCCCTTGGCTTTCTGCTCTAGCGACCTCTGCTGCCTTGCCTCCCACACTATCATGGACTCTAACCCCTCTGAAATCATCAGCCAAATAAACTCTTCCTTCTGTAAATCGCCTTGGTCACAGTATATTATCAGAGCAACAAAAAAGCTACCAATACAGAAGTTGGTACCCTTTGGAAGTAAAGCCCCAATACACAAGTCACGTCACTACGGGTCCACAGTTCTAATGTACTTTACTCTTCTCATACGTTATCAGAGAACCACTAACAAAGAAAGCAATACCTCTAACTTTAATCAGACAAAAGTTATATTTCAGTATCTTTATTTCTTTTTTTAATTTAAAAATAGCTCATACATATTTTTTACATGTATGAGTATATTGCCTGCATGTGTGTTAAGTGCATCCGTGTCATGCAGTGCCTGTGGACACTGGAAGAGGGTGTTGGATCCTCTGGAACTGGAGTTAACGGACAGTTGTTAGCCACCATGCGGGTGCTGGGAATTGAACCCAGGTCCTCTGCAAGAGCAGCCAGTGCTCTTAACCACTAAGCAATCTCTCTACCCCCAGGTTCTTTATTTCTAAAGCATATAAGACGTAAGTGTTGGGGACATGGTCTGTACTTACCAGCTGCTTATTGTACTGTTGCAGAGGACATGGCTGGGTGCCAGCTGGCTCCTTGTATACTGGTGTTACCAACATACTGGCAGGGTGGGCACATATGTAGCGCACCTGCACAATTTCCACAGCTGGACTAGGGTTCAGGACACCTGGATGATTCCCAATCCGCAAGGTAAGAATCTTTAAGGAAATACCAGCAAGAGTTATTTGTGGGTAGACACTTGATGTCAGCTGCACCAAACTACATGTGTCAGAATTATCAAGCTGCATTACAGAGGAGCCTTTCTGGATATGACAGTCAGACACATCACTTAAAGGCATGTGACCTCCGCTCCACAGTAAATAAATAACTCTAACTTTTAAAAGGTAGAGGCAATCAAAGAGGACACCTGAAGTTGGCCTCTGATCTCCAAGTGCAAACATGTACACAAGAACCTGAATGCACACCCATACAATCAAGTACATACACCATATACATGCAAGGGTGTGTATGCACACACATACACACACATGCACATAGTAAAAATAAAATAATAGATAACAGGGTATCATGGAAATTTGGCTGGGTATGGTGGTTCACGCTTGTAATCCCAGCACTCAAGAAGCAGAGGCAGGGGGAATCACTGAAAGTTCAAGGTCAGCGTGGTCCCAATATCTAGTTCCATGCCAGTCATATATATGGTGAGATCTTGCGTCAGGACACCAAGAAAAGGTATGAGGGTGATGATCTGGCTTCCACATCTGTCATCCCATGGATTGCCAGGTTTGATCTGGCTGATCAGTCAAGAGTACAGAAATAGCTACACTTCTGTACTACAACCTCCAAGCAAAACATCAAAAAAATTATAGAAGGAAAGAAAAATTAGGCCAGCAAGATGGCTCAGACAGTAAAGGTGTTCCCTGACAACCTGAGTTCAAATCTCAGGATCTACAAAGTAGAAAGAGATTTGACTCCTGCAAGTTGTCCTCTGTCCTCCACATGCATGCCATAGCACACATGCACCCACATACATATACATGTGCATATGTATACACAGAGATTTTTACAAGTTTATGTATATCAGCGCTTTGTCTGCATGAATATAAGCGCACCGTGTTGTGTGTCTGCTGCCTGGGGAGGCTAGAAAAGGGCATTGGACCCCTTGGAACTGGAGTTAAGGATAGGTGTTAGCCGCTGTGTGAGTGCTGGGAACCAAATTCAGGTCCCCAGGTGCTCTTAACCACTGAACGGTCTCTCCAGCCCCACGAAATTTCTATTTTTAAAAAAGGAAATCTAAACTTAACCAATTGGTTTAGACTTTTCTTCCAACAAACCTTTTGCTATCTGTCAGTGGGACACGGGGCTGCGGAGATGGCTCCATGGGTAGCAGTGCTTGGTCTGCAAGCCCGAGGACCTGAGTTTGAATCATTAGCACCTATGGAAAAGGTTGTGAGTGCCTATCACACCAGCGTTAGAGGGGTCAGTCAGCGTAGTCCAGATTGTGAACTTCCTGTTTTGTGAGAGACCCCGACTCAAGTTAATAAAGCAAGAACAAGAGAAGACAATAATGTCCTGCTCTGGCCTCCACACCTGCATGCTCACAGACACCTCCATGTTCAGATCCATGCAACACGCACGCACGCACACACACACACACACACACACACACACACACACGAAAATAAAAATAGAATAAATAAAATTTTAAATGATTTCTTTTTGAGACAGGATTTCCCTGCAGCCTCCCGAGTGCTGGGATCAAAGGTGTGCACAACCACGCCTGGCTAATTTCTAGTCTTAAATGCAGTAAAATTCACTACAGGTATTAGAAAGATGTCTAACTGATCAACTGATCGAGACTGAGTTCGTACTAGGTTGATATCTTACATTACTTCCCTGTGGGGGACTGGAGAGATGGCTCAGTGCTGTGCAAGCTTGAGAATGTGAGTTTGGATCCCATCACCCAAGTAAAAACTGTGGTTGAATGCGCGTGCCTGTAACCCCAGGGCTGTGGGGAGGGGGAGCAAAGACAGGTGGATCTATGGGCCTTGCTGGTCACCAGCAAGCTCCAGGTTCAGTAAGAAATGCTGTTGCAAAAGAAAAAGGCAGAACCAGGCATGGTGGCATGTACCTTTAATCCTAGCACTCCAGAGGCAGAGGCAGGGGGAGCTCTGTGAGACAAGCCTGGTCTACATAGAGTTCCAGGCCAGCTGGGGCTACAGGGAGATCCTGCCTCAAAAAAAAAAAAAAGGTGAGGGGAGTGACAGAGCAGGTTCCCGAGGTCCTCCTCTGGCTTCCTCACTTTTGAGTACGTACACAAACACACACACACACACACACACACACACACACACACACACACACATTCATATACCACATGCACACACAAAATCAAGATAATAACTCCCTGTGGGATGGCTAGCCTGGTTCAGTCGCACACCAAATCTTCAATGCCAGTTAAACTACAAACCTGTTGATAATGCAGGTCAAAGCTGTAAATGAGAACTATGAAAACCGATCACTACCTAAAAAGAAACAATGTGGCACTTTGAAGTTACTCTTTCTTGAATTCTTTGAAGTATAAATAAAAAATCTTCTAGTTGGGACTGGAGAGATGGCTCAGTGGTTAAGAGCACTGGCTGTTCTTGCAGAGGACCCGGGTTCAGGTCCCAGTGCCCACATGGTAGCTAACAACTGTCTGTAACTCCAGGAACAGGGAATCCAATGCCCTCTTCCGAACTTCTCAGGCACCAGGCACACACATGGTACACTTACATGCAGGCAAAACCCTTGTACATATAAAATAAAAATAAAATCTTTGGGGCTGGAGAGATGGCTCCACGGTTAAAAACATTGACTCCTCTTGCAGAGGACCCAGGTTCAATTCCCAGCACCCACATGGTGGCTAACAACCATCCATAAGTCCAGTTCCAGGAGAATCCAGTGCACTGCATGACACGAGTAAACCTACACACATGCAGGCAATACACACATACACCTAAAATAAAAAATATTAAAAAAATAAAATAAAATCTTAAAAGAAATTTGTCTGTATAGTGTGCATGTGTGTGGGTATATGGAACTCTAATTCCAGAGGATCCAATGTCCTCTTCTGGCCTCTGTGGGCATTTCATAACAGGTGCACTTATACACATGCAGACAAAATACGCATACACTTAAAAACAAAAATAAGTAAATTTTTTTTGGTCTTTTTGAGACAGGGTCTCCCTGTAGCCCCAGCTGTCCTGGAACTCACTATGTAGACCAGGCTGGCCTTGAACTCACAGATCTCTGCCTGCCTCTGCCTCCCGAGTGCTGGGGTTAAAGGTGTGTGCCACCATACCCAGTTTATAAGCAAATTTTTTCTAATGATCTTTAATTGTTTAGTAAACTATCAGAATTCTCCAGTAAGCAAACAGAAACCAGTGGATACAGTTAAAGGAAAGTACAGTTAAAAAAACATCCTGTTGGGCTTGGTGGCACACGCCTTTGGTCCCAGCCCTCGGGAGGCAGAGACAGGTGGATCTCTGTGAGTTTGAGGCAAACTAGGGCAACAGGGAGACCCTGTCTCAAAAAGACCAAAATAAATAAATAAATAAATAAATAAATAAATAAATAAATAAATAAATTAGTTAGCTAGTTAGTTAGTTAACTAAATAAAATAAGCTGGGTGCAAGCCTGTAGTCCCAGCACTGGGGACTACGGAGGCAGGCAGATCTCTGTGAGTTCGAGGCCAGCCTGGTCTTCATAGTGAGTTCCAGGCCAGCAGGGGCTACAGGGAGACCCTGTCTCAAAAAGGCAAAATAAATAAATAAAATAAAAAATAAAAAAAGATCTTTAATAATTACAATTTTTCTCTATAAACTAAATCCACTGGACTCTGAAAAGGAATGGCTAGACCTACAAGAGTATTGGATTAAAAATAGTTACAATGCTGGGCACGGTGGTGCACACCTTTAGTCCCAGCACTAGGGCAGGCAGAGGCAGGCAGATCTCTGTGAGTTCAAGGCCAGCCTGGTCTACATAGTGAGTTCTAGGTCAGCTTGGGTTATAGGGAGACCCTGTCTCAAAAAGACCAAAAATAAATAAGTAAATAAAAGTAAAATGTTACTTAATACTAATGTCAGAAAAAGACTTTTTCTTACTTGTTCCCCTAAGTTCAGGCATAGGACGCGGTAGATGTACTGGTTCTGTTTTCTCTTAGCAGGTAATTGAACTTCTGTTATTCTAATGTCCTCTGTCTTCTCTATGCTCAGCTCCAAAAAAAATTGGGATGGCTCCAAGATCCATGGATGAGGGCCCCCTTCAAATACCATTTCCTTTACAGACTGCCATGTCACCAAAGCCACTTCCACTGGGTTTAGAGCCTAAAACATATCAATCCGTATTTGATTATGAAATTATTTTATTATTTAGACAAAGCCTCCCCCCCACCTCTGTCTCATGTAGCCCAGGCTGGCCTCACATTAGCTTTGTGGCCGAGAATGGCCTTAAACTTCAGACCCTCCTGCCTCCACCTCCCTCCTGTTGGGATTATGGGGGTGCTGGCACCAAGTCTGCTTTTATGTGGTGCTGGGGATCAAAGCCGGAAGGCATGTTCGATAAGTGTTCTACCAACTTAGCCACATCCCCAATCTTATATTCTCTTAAATAATGTATGAACAATGTAAAAAGGGATTTACTTATGTTCCACAAAGGATATAGGTGTAGAAACCCAGATAGGATCTGCCTCATGATAGGGAAAGATTGAAAGTCTCGAATAGTCTGAGAAAGGCAGATTTGGGGTGGAAAAAGAATACACCGAGTGTTACAGAGGGGCGCAACGGAGAATGGTTTACAAGTCCTTTACAGAAGAAATGAACAGAAGGAAAGAACTTACACAGAAGCTTCATGGACCTGTTCCCTAAAAAATGCAAATCAAGGGCAGACAAGATGGCTCAGCAGGTAAAGCACTTGCTGACAAGCCTAAAGACCCGAGTTTGACCCCGGGAAACCACACAAAAGTGGAAGAAGCCACAGCATGCACACCTACACACATCATGTATAAACAAATACAATACACAATAAACACAATAAACACACAATAAACAAAAATTAATTTTAGGAGGGTATAGCAGTACACACCTTTAATCCCAGCACTCGAGAGGCAGAGGCAGGTGGATCTCTGTGAATTCAAGGCCAGCCTGGTCTGCAAAGCCAGTTCTAGGCCAGCTGGGGTTATAGAGAGACCCTGTCTCAAAAACAAACAAAAATAAACAATTTCTTTTTTTGGAGCCGAGGCCCAAACCCAGGGCCTTGCGCTTGCTAGGCAAGCACTCTACCACTGAGCTAAATCCTCATAAATTTAAATAAAAGAGAAAATCAAAAATTATTTCCTTAGGTTAATAGCCTGCAATTAATCAAAATAATTGAATTAACTTATATAAAAGGGCAATTGTGGGGCTGGAGAGATGGCTCAACAGTTAAGAGCACTGGCTGTTCTTGCAGACATTCAATTCCCAGCACCCACATGGTGGCTAACAACCATCTCTAACTTCAGTTCCAGTCGATCAGACACCCTCTTCTGACTGCTGTGGGCATTGCACTGCATGGGTTCACTTACACACATGCAGGCAATACATTCATACATATAAAGTACACACTCATACACATAAAGTGAAAATAAGTAAATAAAATAAAAGGACAATTGTGGGAGCTAGACAAGATGGCTCGGTGACTAAGAGTGCTTGCAGTGCACGTGAGGACTTGGGTTCAGAGCCCAGTACCCATGTATTAGAGATCTCCCTGCCTCTGCCAGCGAGGCCTGGGATCAAAGGTGTGCACCACCAAGCCCAGCCAATTCTTTTTTTATTTTTTATTTTTTTTGGCTTTTTGAGACAGGGTCTTCCTGTAGCCCCAGCTGTCCTGGAGCTCACTATGTAGGCCAGGCTGGCCTCAAACTCACAGAGATCTGCCTGCCTCTGCCTCCCCAGTGCTGGGATTAAAGGCATGAGCCACCACGCCCAGCAGCCAATTCTTTTTTTAAAGAACATAAACATTCTGTTGTTTCATGAGACAGATCCACAGGAGAGCTGTAGTGCCCAAGGTCAGCCCAACTTCCAGCAAGTCAGGCTTGGCATTGGGCGGCTCCTGTGGCAACGTGTAGAGTCTGGGGAGCCAGGCAGGGGCCAGCAGTCTGCAGAAGGCACCAACCTGCCCAGCCATTACTTCTTTTTTTAAAAAAAATATTTTATTTATTATTATTTTTATGTGTATGCATGTATTGCCTGCATGTACTTAAGTGCACCGTGTGCAAGCAATGCCTTGTAGAGGCCAGAAGAGGCTGTCAGAGCCCTGGAACTGGAGTTATGGACAGTTAGCTGCCATGTGGGTGCTGGGATTCAAACGCAGCTCTTCTGCAAGAATAACCAGTGTTCTTAACCACTGAGCCATCTCTCTGGCCCTAACTTTTTTTTTTTAAAGAAATTTATTATTTTGTGGGTGCATGGTATGTGTGTTGTACATACCATGGCACACATGTAGAGGTCAAAGGACAACTTTGTGCAATTGATTCTCTCTTTTCATGTTTATGTGGGTTCTGGGGATGGAGTGCAGGTCATCAGGTTTGCATGGCAAGTGCCTTTGCCCAGGCAACCACCTCACCAGCCCAAAATAAATTCTTTTTTTTTTTTGGACAGGGCTTCCCTGTAGCCCCAGCTGGCCTAGAACTCTCTATGTAGCCCAGGCTAGTCTCAAACTCACAGAGATCTGCCCACCTCTGCCTCCCAAGTGCTAGGACTAAAGGTGCGCACCACCATGCCTGACCAAAATAAATAAATTATTTTTTTTAAAAAAAATATTTTATTTAGCAGGAAGACCCTGTCTCAAAAAAAAAATTTTAAAGGTCAGTTTTAGTTTTAACATTGTGAAGATATTAAAAGAATCTCATAACTTTCACTCCTTTTTCTCCTGCTGAAAAAAATTAAGCCAAATATACAAAAAAAATTATTATTTTTATTTTATGTGTATGTGTGTATGTAGGTGTATGTTTTATTTATGTGTATGTGTATTGCCTGCATGTAGGTAAGTGCACTTGTGTGGTGCAATGCCCATGGAAGACAGAAGAGGCTGTCGGATCCCCTGGAACTGGAATTACAGGCAGTTGTTAGCTGCCATGTGGGTGTGAGATTCGAAGCCAGGTCTTCTGCAAGAACCACCAGTGTTCTTAACCACTGAGCCATATCTCCAGACCCCCAAATAAATAAATTCCTAAAAAGCAAGTTAGAATGAGTAACTCCTCACTGCCCGGTACTGGGGATGGAACCCAGAATCTTGTGTCCTTGTGGGCGCTTAGGTGAGCACTCTACCACTGACCAGCACCTCCAGCCCCAGGATACAGGTAAAGCAAAAGATGTAGGACTAAAACACTGGTCAAAAAAAGCAAATCTTTGCCAGGTGTGGTGGCACACACCTTTAATCCCAGCACTCGGGAGGCAGAGGCAGGTGGATGGATCTCTGTGAGTTCAAGGCCAGCCTGGTCTATATAGTGAGTTCTAGGACAGTTGGGGCTACAGGGAGACCCTATCTCAAAAAGACCAAAAAAAAAAAAGCAAATCATTGTTTTCCTTTTCTTAATTTTTACTTGTTTGTTTGTTTGTAAGCAGGATCTCACTATGTAGGTCTGGCTGGTCTTGATCTCACAGAGATCCATGACTTCCCTCTGCCTCCTGAGTGCTGGAATTAAAGAACTTCTGGTTCTTTTTTCATTTTAATTAATTAATTAATTAATTAATTTGGTCTTTTTGAGACAGGGTCTCCCTGTAGCCCCAGCTGACCTGGAACTCACTATGTAGACCAGGCTGGCCTTTAACTCACAAAGAGCCACCTGCCTCTGCCTCCCAAGTGCTGGGATTAAAGGCGTGTGCCACCATACCTGGCTTCTTTTTTCTTTTAAACAGGGTCTCCCTGTAGCCCCAGCTCAGAGGTTAAGAGCACTGTTTGTTCTTCCAGAGGACTCAGGTTTGAATCCCAGTACCCACATAGTGGCTAACAACTGTGCATAAGTCCAGTTCCCGGGGATCTCATGCCCTCTTCTGGTCATTTCCTGTCATGGGTGCACTTATACACATGCAGGCAACACACTCACATACATAAGAAAATAATAAAATAAGGGGGGCATGGTGGTGCACGCCTTTAATCCCAGCACTCGGGAGGCAGAGGCAGGCGGATCTCTGAGTTCAAGGCCAGCCTGGTCTACATAGTGAGTTCCAGGACAGCTGGGGCTACAGGGAGACCGTGTCTCAAAAAAGACAAAAAAAAAAAAGTTTGGCAGGGCATGGTGGTGCATGCCTTTGGTCCCAGCACTTGGGAGGCAGAGGCAGGCGGATCTTTGTGAGTTCATAGGCCAGCCTGGTCTACATAGTAAGTTCAGGTCAGCTGGGACTACAGGGAAACCCTGTCTCAAAAAGACAAAAAAAAAAGTTTTTAAAAAATCTTTTAAAAAAGAAAGAAAAGGAAAGGAAAATGGTATCTGGAGTTATAACCACTAAGCAGTGGTTAAAATGGCATACTGCTCTTGCATAGGACTTGAGTTTGGTTCCTAGAAGCCATGTCAGGTAGCTCACAACCACCGATATAACTCCAGATTCAAGGGATCTGATGCCTTCTTCTGGTCTCCAGGGGCACATACCCTTATAGAGACATACACACAAGTATACACTAAAACTAAAATAAATCCTTAGAAATAAAAAGGAGTGCTGGGTGTGGTGGTGCACACCTTTAATCCCCAAGCTTGGGAGGCAGAGACAGGTGGATCTCAGTGAGTTCAAGACCAGCATGGTCTACATAGGGAGTGTCAGACCAGCTAGGACTACAGGGAGACCCTGACTCAAACAAAAAACAAAAAACAAAAAAAATGATATGCTGCACAATAAAGTCAACTTAAAATGCAAATTAGAGGCCTGCAAGATGGCTGGGCCAGTAAAGGAATTTCAGCACAAGCCTGGCGACCTGAGTTCGATCCTCTGAACCCATGTAAAGGTGGAAGGAGAGAACCAACTCCACAGAGTTGTCCTCTGACCTCTACATGCATGCTATTAGCACACATGGTCACACATACACAATTAACAAATACATTAAAAATAGAAATTAGGACTAGTAGTGTAACTCAGTAGCATAAGACCTCCATATAGGGGAGAACAACACAACAAATTAGAACAAGCAAGTTATCTTTGTTTTTTCCTAACCTCTAATATAGATATTTTTGCTTTGCTTTATCTTAGTGTGTGTGTGTGTGTGTGTGTGCACATGCCTGTGTGTGTTTGTATGTGTGTTCATGCTGTGGTACAAGTGTCGAAGTCAGAAGACAAACACAGGTGTGCACTGTGTTTGAGATGGGGGTCTCTTTGTTTTTCACAGTCAGTGCATGTGCCTGGCTAGCTGCAAGCTTCTGGGACTGTCTGTCTCCACTTCCTGTCTTGCTTTAGGAGCACTGGGATTGCAGAAGCACACTGCCACACCCCGCTTTATGTGGGCTCTGGGAATTTATTTACTTATTTAGTTTGTTAGTTAGCTACTTTTATTTTATATGTATGAGTGTTTTTGCCTGTACGTATGTAAGTGTACCTGTGTCGTGCAATGCCCATGGAAGCCAGAAGAATGCTCTTAACCTCTGATCCATCTCTCCAGCCCTGGGTTTTGGAAATTTAAACTCAGGTCCTTATGCTGCATGGCAAGTGCTTTACCCACTGAGCCATCTCTCCAGTCCTTGTTTTTGTCTTCTGAGTGTCTCATGCAGTCCAGGCTGGCTTCAAACTTGCTATATAGCTGAGGATGACATTGAACTTCTGATCCTCCTGTCTCTACCCTCAGAGTGCCAGCATTACAGGTGTGTGGCACTATACCTGGTTTTATATGGTGCTGGGATTGAATGCTGGACTTTGTGCATGCTAAACAGGCATCGTACCACACAGGTACACTTACATACATTCAGGCAATACATTCATACACATAAAATAAAAATAATAAAATATTTTAAAAAGCTTGCTAATATAAGATAAAGATATTCCTGAATGTGGGTGGAGATGTGGCTCAGTTGGTAGAAAGCTTGCTTAGCAAGCACCAGGCCCCCTGTGTTCTATCCCAGCACTGCCTAAACTGGGGGTGGTTGTTAAAAACAAAACAAAAACCTCCTGTAAACCTAGCCTTTGTGAGGTGGAGGCAGATCATCTTTGGATACATAACTAGTTCAAGGCCAGCCTGGGATACATGAGACCTAGTTTTTTTGTGTGTGTGTGTGTGTGTGTTTTTTTTTTTTTTTTTGGTTTTTTTGAGACGGGGTCTCCCTGTAGCCCTAGCTGTCTTGGAACTCACTATGTAACCAGGCTGGCCTTGAACTCACAGAGATCAGCCTGCCTCTGTCTGCAAGTGCTGGGATTAAAGGCATGTGCCACCACTCCCAGTTGAACTCAATCTTAAAAAAAGAGGGAGATGGGACTGGAGAGATGGCTCACCAGTTAAGAACACTGGCTGTTCTTACAGAAGACCTGGGTTTGAATCCCAGCACCCACATGGCAGCTAACAACTGTCCATAACTCCAGTTCCAGAGGATCCAATGGCCTCTTCTGTCCTCTGTGGGCACTGCACAACATGGGTGCACTTATATACATGCAGGCAATACATGCATGCACATAAAAAAACAAAAATAATAAAAAATATTTAAAAAAGAGGGAGAGAGATTGAGGAAGTGAGATAAATTCCCTGATATTAGGGCATGGTGAGAGAGTTTAGATCTACAACCAAGACAATGGTAAATACAGAGATCACAGTCCTGACAGTGATCCTTAGTAGAGAGCATGGGCAGTGGGGACCAGGTGCTTGACCACGCCTACTATGGGACGGCTCACCTTTAGTGGTTTATAAGCAGCGAAAGTGCCACTGCTTCCCACCTGGTCTTCAGATCCAGTCACACTGACTGTCACCACAGCATGGCCAGGAGCTGCGGCTGCTATGTGTACACTGGAACAGTGCATTGGTCCAGGTCTCTGAATACCTTTCAATCAAAAAACATGATTTCAATCAAGCATGGCAGCACAGGTCTAGACTCTCAGCACTTAGGAGGTAGAGATAGGAGATAGGAGTTTGAAGCAAGCCTGGGCCTGGATTACATGAAACCCTGTATCAAAAACAAACAACACCCCTCAAGCCCCACCATGATTTCAGGAAATGAGAAATAGAAATATTCTACAGAAATAGAATAACTTTAGCACATTAAAAATGTAATATGTGGGCTGGAGAGATGGCTCAGTGGTTAAGAACACTGACTGCTCTTGCAGAGGACACGGGTTCGATTCCCAGCATCTACATGGTGACTACGAACTGTCCTTAACTCCAGTTCCAGGGGAATCCGAAGCCCTCTTCTGACCTCCGTGGCATTGCACGACATGGGTGCACTGACATACATGCAGGCAATACACTCATGCACATAAAATAAAAAATAATAAAATACATTTAAAAAAAATATATGTATATATAATATGCTAGGTATGGTGATGCGTGCCTTTAATCACAGCATTTGGGAGACAGAGGCAAGTAGATCTCTATGAGAGTGAGGCCAGCATGGTCGACATTGCAAGTTCCAGGCCAGCTGGGGCTACAGAGAGGCCCTTTCTCAAAACCCCAAAAAATAAAATAAAGTAACTTTGACTGGGTATGGTGGCATGTGCCTGTTACCTTACACCTGGGGAGGCTGGGGAAGGAGGATTCTTGCAAATTGCAGTCCAGTTTGGTATACAAAGTGACACCTTGTCTCCAACAAAACACAACAAAACACAGCACCTTGATATAACCACTAAGTTCCAATTGTTTGATATCAAGTCGGTACTACTTCTTTGCTTATCTCAGTGTTGGACAAGTCTAGCATGCACAAGTCTGGATTCAATTGCAAGCATGGCAAAAAACAAACACAAAGGCCCAGACATCAAGGCATTGCTTTCAAAATTTTTGATATGTAAAGCACACACACCCACATTCATTC
>NW_008330926.1:4451505-4463107 GCF_000622305.1 Nannospalax galili | reverse complement strand
TTTGGTCTTTTTGAGACAGGGTCTCCCTGTAGCCCCAGCTGTCCTGGAACTCACTATGTAGACCAGGCTGGCCTTGAACTCACAGAGATCTGCCTGCCTCTGCCTCCTGAATGCTGGGACTACAGGCGTGTGCCACCACACCTGGCTCATTCACTATCTTATGTGGAGGGTAAGGAGGGGTCCTGAGGGATCACAGAGCACATGGCTCAGTGAGCTCATTCACATTATAAACAGAAACTTTTTGGTTGCAAGATTACGTCAAAGTCTTTAGTCCAGATTATGTCCATGTTGTAAGTCATTCCTACAAATATACAAAAGCAATTTGAAGTTGAGCTCCTCAAAGATCTGTTTGGTAGCACTATTATCAGGATAAAGATGGTTAGTAGGATGTTATTCTATCTACATAAGAAATTATAAGGGCCTAAAAGTTAGAGGAGACACTGAGTAGAGGAAAAGTAGAGAGGTGAGAATTTGTACATGCTGGTCAGCAGGGCAAGCTGATGTCACTCACAGATACATAAGAATTAAATGAAATAGCTGGGCTTGGTGGCGCATGCCTTTAATCCCAGCACTTGGGAGGCAGAGGCAGGTGGATCTTTGTGAGTTCGAGGCCAGCCTGGTCTACAAAGCAAGTTCCAGGTCAGCCTGGGCTACAGGGAGACCCTGTCTCAAAAAGACAAAAAAAAAAAAAAAAAAAAAAAAGAAAAAGAATTAAATGAATTAATATATGAAAAGTATTCTCAACAGAGACTGGCAAATGTTAAGTGCTAAGAAATATTAGATGATACTGTGACCATTATATTAAAGAAAAAAAAGTGGGGATCAAGATCAAATATGTTCAATAGCAGAAAAGAATGCTGCCTTTATGAATAAATTTTTCATGCTTTCCTTTCATGTTTATCATTAGAAAAATATAATGTTGGAGCTAGAGAGCACTGGCTGCACTTGCAGAGGATCTGGGTTCCATTCCCAGCACGTACATGTTGGCTCACAACTGTCCATAACTCCAGTTCTGGGGATCTGACACCCTCTTCTGACCTCCAAGGGCATTGCACGTCTGGTACACCTACCTACATGAAGGCAATACACTCATACACATGAAATAAAAATAATCAATCAAATATTTTTAAAACATACTGCCAAAGCTGGGTGTGATGGCGCAGGCCTTTAATCCCAGCAAAGGCAGGCGGATCTCTGTGAGTTCAAGGCCAGCCTGGTCTACACAGTGAGTTCCAGGACAGCTGGGGCTACAGGGAGACCCTTTCTCAAAAAACAAAGCAAAACAAAACAAGGATCCTGTGTGTGTGTGTGTGTGTGTGTGTGTGTGTGTGTGTGTGAGAGAGAGAGAGAGAGAGAGAGAGAGAGAGAGAGAGAGATGAATTTAAATTCTAGTTGTTTCCGAGTTGGTGATACGTCCCTTATCAAGGACGAAGAAGGAGACAAATAAAAAGAGCCCAGTCCTACCTTCTTTGAAAAGAGTGAAGACTCCTTGTTTGTGTGAGTTGAGTTCCAGGGGCAGCTGAGAGCAGTCTGTGAATGCGATAGCCTCTTTGCTCTCCTCATTTACGTGATACATGGCAATGGGGACCTCGATAACCTGGCTAACTGCCACATCAGCATGGAACGGTAGTAGTTCCATTTTGTTCAGTTTCATGACATACATCTGGAGGAAAACCAATTAGTCTTTAGGACGGTCCTAGATATTTAAACACGTACACAAACGTGTTGTGTGTATGCATGTATGCATATAGAATACATAAATAAATAAATATGTATGTTTGGTGTGGTGGCACCTGGCTGTAAGTCTAGCCCTTTAGAAGCTGAAGTTGGAGGACAGAGATTCAAGTTCAGCCTGGGCTGCATAGCACGATCCTGTCTCAACAACCAAATATATATATATTTACATATATATATACCAAATATATATATACCAAATATAATATATATACATATATACACAGTTTTTAACATTTTAAAAATATTTTATTTATTATTTTTATTTTATGTATATGAGTGTATTGCCTGCATGTAGGTTAAGTGCACCCATATTGTGCAATGCCTGCAGAGGACAGAAGAGGCCACCGGATACCTTGGAACTGGAGTTACAGACAGTTGTTAGCTGCCATGTGGGTGCTGGGAGTCGAACCTGTGTCTTCTGCAAGAACAGTCAGTGTTCTTAACCACTGAGCCATCTCTCCGGCCCCAGTTTTTAACATTTTAAGGGATTTTAAAGTCAGAACAACAACGGCATTAAATAAGAGACAGAAACACCAGCTGGAGCTACATAGAGAGACCCTGTCTTAAATCAAGCAAACAAACATTTTAAATAAATAAATAAAAATAAAAGAGTTGGGGATGTTGCTTAGTGGTAGAGCACTTAGCTAATATACCAGAGAACTCATGTTCAGTCTCCAGTAACAGACACAACATGCATGCATGCATGCACATGCACATGTGTAGGGTATGTCTCATGCAAAAAGTTATGTATTTACTATCTAGCCCTTTATAGGCAAAGTTTGCTGACCTCAGACTTAGAGGTCCCTTTTTTGTTGTGTGTGCATGTGTGTATGTGTGTGTGTGTGTGTGTGTGTGTGTGTGTGTGCCTGTGCATGTCCGCGAGTGGATTAAACCCTGGGTTTTGAACAGCTAAACATGCTCTACCACTTGCTTCACCCCAGCCCATCCTCTTTTCTTTTATTTGAGATACAGTTCAGTGTCCTGTAGCCAGAGCAGACCTTGAACTTGCTATGTAGGCAAAGCTGGCTTTGAATTCCCAATTCTCCTGCTTCTACCTCTTGAGTGCTGGGACGAAAGACATACATTGCCATGCCTGGCCTGGTCTATATTCCAGGTCAGTTGGAGCTACAAGGAGACCCTGTCTCAAAAAAAAGGAAAAGAAAAACCCATAAAAATACTATGTGTAGGGGCTGGAGAGATGGCTCAGCGGTTAAGAACACTGGTTGTTTTTGCAGAAGACCCAGGTTGGAATCCCAGCCACCCACACGGTAGTTAACAACTGTCTGTAACTCCAGTCCCAGGGGATCCGACAGCCTCTTCTGACTTCCAAGAGCACTGCAGGACAAGAGTGCACTTACCTACATGCTGGCAATACATGCATACACATAAAATAAAAATAATAAAAAAAATTTTAAATTATGTATATAAAAATAGTTGGGTTTTTTCCCAGTCTTTTTTTTTTGGGGGGGGGTGTCTTTTTGAGATAGCATCTCCCTGTAACCCCAGCTGGCCTGGAACTCACTAGGTAGACCAGGCTGGCCTTGAATTCACAGAGATCCATCAGTCTGCCCCTGCCTCTTTCTCTAGTGCTGGGATTAAAAGTATGTGCCACCATACTGGCAAAAATGATTTTTAAAAATGGCTTAGAAGGCCAGGAGGGGGTGCACACCTTTGATCCCAGCACTCAGGAGGTAGAAGCAGGGGAATCTCTGTGAGTTCAAGGCCAGCCTAGTCTACATGGCTGGTCTGCATGTTTGTCTCAAAAACAAACAAGAAAACAGAAAAGAAAAAAGGAGGAAAAATGGCTAGGGCTGGGCTGGGAATATGGTTTTAGGTGGAAAAGAGCTTGCCTTAAAAGTGTGAGGACCTGAGTTTAGATCCCCAAAATCCACATAAGCACCAGACAAAGATGGAAAATCGGGGCCTTGAACATACTAGGCAAGTACTCTACTACAGAGTTACATCCCCAGGCCATTAACTGCATTTTAGAGATGAGAAAGCAAGCACAGATTTTAAATACATGGCTTTTTTTTTTTTTTTTTTGGTGGGGGTGGTCTTTCTGAGACAGGTCTCCCTGTAGCCCTAGCTGGCCTGGAACTGGCTATGTAGACCAGGCTACCCTCAAACTCACAGAGATCTGCCAGCTCTGCCTCCAGGAGTGCTGGGATTAAAGGTGTGCGCCACCACACCTGGCCTCAAATACACAGCTCTTAAGTGAAGCAAGAATTAACTCAGGTTCAGAAATGCCTAAGGAATATGTACTTCCTGACTGAATCTGCATAGCATCTTTATTTTTGAGACAGGGTCTCCCATAGCCTAGGACAGTGCTGAACTTCTAATCTTCCTGCCTCTACCTCCTGAGTGCTGGGATTACAGGCATGGCCACCACACTGTGACAGGGATGGAACCCAGGGCTTCATGTGTGCTAGGCAAGCACTCCAATAACTGAGCAACATCCCCAGTCCTTGGGTAACATTTTTAAATAATTGAGTTGGACTAGAAGTATTTTCAAACATGTTTCTGTACTTAAATTTAGACAGCAGTTCAACAAGTTATTTAAAAAAAAATTAGGCAGTAGTGTTTCACAGGGCTGCTTCTGAAGAGACACTTACCTGAGTTTCCCCATAGCGAGAGGGATTTTGTACATCTCGTGCCAAGATGGTACTGTTCCCCCTCACCTGGCCTGCGCTTACCACTCCTTTGGTGGTGACCATGGCCACTGTTTCATTAGAAGAGGTCCAGGTGAAGTTGCCACTACCACCCTCTACCTGTGAGAAAGCACAACTTATGTTGAACTAATCTAGGAGAAAAATGGAATCTCAGTGAAAATGTAAAACTTGACTGACTGAGTTTAGGAAATAATAAAACTATATAACAAATTATCTCCGCACATGTTCAAGAAGCTGTGAAACTCCAGAAAAGTGGAGAACTGAGTAAGAGAAACACTAAAAGGAGGTTAAGGAATGGTAGTACCATAGGTCATAGTACCATAGGTAGTACCATAGGAGCATTAGGGAACATGAGAACTCACAAGGAAATGATGTATGGAAAGGACAGAAATCACACCAGGTCTTAGGTTTGGCAGCAGTCACCAAACACAGGGTTATACTATTAAGTTTGAGGAGGAATAAAATTTAACAATCAAATATCAATAAATCTAGGGCTAGGAATGTAGCTCAGTTGGTAGAGTGCTCGTCTAGCACACATGAAGCCCCGGGTTCAATTCCCAGTGTTGTACAACTGTAACCCCAAGAGGTGGAAGCAAGAGAATCAGAAGTTTGAGACCATCTTTGGCTACATAGTGAGTTCAAGACTAGCCTGAGCTACATCTCAAAACTTTTTCAATAAATTAACCTATTATATAAACTGATTTATTTCTGTGTGAATTCTAATATTAGAGGATGCCATACCTGTACTTTGTAACGATTTAACATTCCCAGGGGATGGTGAGGAAATGCCAGAAAGCTGGGTTTAAGTTTAATGGGAAAATAAATCTTCACCTCTTGCTGATGTCTGATTTGGTATTCTTTAGCCTGAGCACTGGTACTCTATAGAAGCAAGAAAAAAAGAACAAAATAGATCTTGTGAGATAGTTTCATTTGTACTGAAAACATGAGCAAAATGGTATGCTGGTGAATTACTCTATCACTGTTATTTTTTAATTTTTATTTTATGTGTATGAGTGTTTGCTTGCATATATGTATGTGACTGGTGCTCATGGAGTCCACAAGAGGGCTTCAGATCCCCTGGAACTGGAGTTACTAATGGTTGTGAGCTGCCATGTGGATGCTGGGGATCAAACCTGGGTCCTCTGCAAGAGCATCCAGCCTCACTATAACTTTTTCTACATATAAAAAAAATAGGCCGGGTGTGGTGGCACATGCCTTTGATCCCAGCACTCAGGAGGCAGAGGCAGGCAGATCTCTGTGAGTTCGAGACCAGCCTGGTCTCCATAGCGAATCCAGGCCAGCTAGGGCTACAGGGAGACCCTGTCTCAAAAAGACCAAAAATAAATAAATATGTAAATAAAGAGCTGGGAGTGGTGGACAGGCCTGTAATCATAGCACTTGGATTTCAGGGCAGGGAATCAGGAGTTTAAGGCCAGTTGGGGTTACATGAGACTCTGTCTTATAAAAGAAAACAAGAAAAATAAAGAAATATTCATACTCTTTAAAGAAGCACAGCTACCATGGTTCAATATAATGAAAGGGATTCCCTAGGCCTACACTAAGCATTACAATAGAGAAGATAGTGAAAAGCTCTCTGAGATAAGAGTTTTACTAATATAGGAAAGGGAGTTGTGGTTTCAGAAAGAAAGGCCCTTAGACATCTGTCAGTTACATCTAGAAAGTATGAAGATAAAGGAGTATTTTAAATCAGAAGAAAAACATTTAAAAGTGCTAGCATGCCCATCAGAACTAGATCATAAGACCCTATTTGCTAAAGATACCACACTTTGGATGTAAGACATAAAGAAATCAAACTGGACCAGATGTGGAAGCTTCTTCCCTACTAGCTAGCTTTCAGTGCCAGAAATTGCTATGCAGGCCGCTGGAGGAGAAAAGTCATCAACAGTCATACCTAGCTGTGATCCTTACTTGTTACATACACTGCTACCCTACCAGACAAGATGTGTCCACTGATGCAATAGTGGCATGACTGTTAGGAAAGTGAGGCCTGCTCCACAGAAGGGAGTTCATGCTCCATACTGTGATTTGGTTAGTGATCCATGACTGGGGCGTTCACTGACCCAAGAGTTGAACCTACTAGGTAGGCATCCTCGAGCTGAGAAACGCTGAGCGCACTGGGAAAAGGGGAGGGGAAAATTTAGTGCCTGCAGGATGGCGCTAGAAACGAAAACTTCAGGAGCTCAGGAAAAGCAGTGCGGTTAGTAGTGGTCACATGGGTTATACATCAGGATCTTGAAATATGTAACTAAAATGATGCCGGCCACGAAGATGCAAGCAGACTCAAAAGGGGAAACCCCTGGGTCACTGCCATCTTGTGAATATGGGAAAATAGCTCAGTGATTTGAGAAATGGGGGCCACGGCCACATGTGTCTGAAAACTTTTTTTTTGCCATGAGGTGTGTTTTATTTTCATTAATCATACAAATAAATTTTCTATAACATCCCAGGGCAAACCAGTGAAATTTGACAGTCCGATTGGGGAGGGGTCTCCCTTCAGAGACGCGCGGGCCAGTGGCATTGAGGCGGAGTGCCAGGGTTCACAGTGCAGCTTGTGGCGTCCATCTTTCAGGTGGCTCTTCGTCCACATCACAGGGGTCTTGGAAGAAAGATGCCGGGGTGGGGGGGTGGGGGGAATCCTCCAGTCTAGGTTTTTAGGAAATTTCACTCCACTTTTCCTGCTCAATGGTCTCTTTGGTCGGCAGGGTGTTCTTTTCTTGCATCTCGGTTTTCTTCAGCTTGGCCTTATCGAAGCTGGTGATTTCTCCCATGTCAGGCTTGTCTGCCATCTTCTTACAACAATCCATAGAGTCCCACTCTGAGCCCACGCTCCTGGTGCTCCTACTCGAGTTGCTGCAGCAAGAAGACCCTGTCTGAAAACTTTAAGGATTGTGGAGAGCCTAAATAATTTTACAAGCCTTGGACACAAGAGGGGAATCCAGAGAGATGGCCTGGTCACTTCTTTGCATAATTAAAGATTTGTCCACTGCAAGGGCAACGGCCCCAGTGGAGGCTGAAAAGACTAAGGAGTTACTGACAAATTCAGTCTCAGCCTCAGAGCTTAAGAGAGGGAAAAAATGGGAGATTTTAACTTGCTTAAATTTAGGGGACCAGGAATCAAAGGACTCAGGGAAAAAGACAGTAATGAGAAAAGAAACGACTAAAAAATGAAAGTAGCTAAAGCTGTCCCTCAGATTCAACCTTTGATGCAAAAAAAGAAAAACGTTAACAGTGCTATAGCCAGCAGAAAATACTCCACACTGGAGCTGTTGGGACTAGGAAAGACTTTCAAACAAGCAATCAAAGAGCCCCTCACCACGTGGCTTGTGAGGATATGGGACATGGGAGCAAATAATATCAGTTTAAGTCCTTCAGAAGCATCACAGCTGAGTTATATAACCACCCATCTGTCCTTGAGACATAGGCTATTTAACCTAGGCCAATACAGGCAGGAGCAGTCCTCCGTGGAATGGCTTGTGAAAGGCATTAAAGGTACGTGGTCATCACCAATGGAGACTCCCATGATTAACAAGGACTGGAGGACCATAGAAGAGGGACAGGCATTACTGAGAGATATATGATTACATGATTCCCAGTCAGCTTGGCCAGATAGGGCTGTGTTCACCAGAAATATAAAGGAAAGCTTAATTCAACTGGGACCTCGAAAGTGGTATGGAGCTTTAATGGATTTGCTAAGTCCCTTAATGGGACAGGATCTTTGTAAAGTGAGGGAGGCTTTGGCAGATCTAAGTGACTCTAACCAGTTTGTAAAATGTGTCTCTAGAAGACACAAGAGATATAAAAAAGACCAGACAGAAGAAATGGTCTGTTTGGATTACTCAAAGACAAATGTGGCAAGATTTATGTCAAGCCCAAGTCCCTAAAGAAAAAATTGATAGAAAACAAAATTCAGTATTAAGGCTTTAAAACACAAAGAACAGTTCACAAAAGACATTCAGAGGATAAAAACTGTCCCTGGGGTGGTTAAGGGCCCCCAAAGATTAAATAAGGAACATTTCTCTCCTGAGAAAGGCTATGCTAGGGGTGGAGGCAGTTTTTTCCCATCAGGTCCTCCCCTAGCAGCTAGGTATGGTTAATGGAGAGGCAGCAGATATAGCCACAGCCAGGAGACAGACCCAAGGCCTGCCTGATTCAGGGAACCAACAGGTACGGCAGGGACAAGAGAGAACCTCTGCCGCCTTAGTCCAGTGCAGTGTCGGAGAACTTGAGCCAGCACCTGCAAATGTATCAAGGATAAAAGGATACAAAGAGACTCCATGTAAAACCCCCAGAATTCAGAATGACTCCAAAGGGATAAGCAAAGATAGTAAAGAACTAACCAAGTTAATGCCTCTTACTCCTGCTATGATACCCAACAGAGATCTATGGAGAAAGAAATTAATACAAATGGATAAAACCTGGGGCTGGAGAGATGGCTCAGTGGTCAAGAATACTGACTGTTCTTGCAGAAGACCCGGGTTCAAATTCCAGTACCCACATGGCAACTGTCTGTAACTCCAGTTCCAGGAGATCCGACAGCCTCTTCTGTCCTCCTCAGGCATTGCATGACATGGGTGTACTTACCTCCATGCAGGTATAACACTCATACACATAAAAACAATAAATAAAAATGTTTTAAAAAATATTTAAAAAACAAATGGATAAAACTTTCCATGCTGTGTTAGACCTTGTCTATGACTGATTTAATATATGATATTTAACCTTTTTTTTTTTTTTTGTCTTTTTGAAGCAGGGTCTCCCTGTAGCCTCAGCTGTCCTGGAACTCACTATGCAGACAAGGCTGGCCTTGAACTCACAAAGATCTGCCTGCCTCTGCCTCCTGAGTGCTGGGACTATAGGCGTGCGCCACCATGCCCAGCTGATATTTAACCTTTGAGTGTTTTACAGATGTGAGACCCATTTGGAAGATAACAAATACACCTGTAAAAACAAAGGTCCGCTATAGCTGTAAGATCCTTGGGAGCTTTATGGTTGGGTAAGACACAAGTGATACCCACCGGGATGATTGGGAAAAGCCTACAACACCTAATCCTGTATAAAAATAAAAACAAAGGCTCCCAGAGCTGTACAACTGTTAAGAAAAAATTACAGTACCAGGGGTGGGTTGCTCCCTTATGAGCTGTTGGCCAGAGAGATCCTAGAGGTCCTCGAATTAACCAAGGCTACTGTCACTAATGTCAGTTGTACACTACAAAAGGTTGGTAAGGCCGTGTTGCCGAAGACACTGCATGATGTGAACATGGGAGAAGGCGAGACGGAGCTGAGACTAAGCTGAAAACGCCATGCCACTGGATGGTTTGCTTTCATAGTGACAGAAGCTGCTATGCAGAGGGTTGGGGAAAAAAAAGGATCCCCTATGATTCTGCTCAAAAATGGGCCCTGTGTGCTGCACACTATGGACATGCCAAGCAATGCCTGCTGGTGCAATAATGGCTCAACTAACATACATACAACTAACAAATTTCTAATTGGATAAGGCCCACTCCTAGGGGTGGAACACACATCTGGTGCTGTAGAGTGGGCCAACCCCCTGTGTCAGGGAAGGCTAAAGGCCTCAGTGGGAAGGCCACTGCAAATACACTGTTTGATGAATATGATACCCCTACTGGGATATCTTCTAGGCATTTGTATTTACATCTGTGTTTGTTTAGATGTGTCTACTTCCTTCCATTTGTCATTATAGTAGGGGAAACACCACTGAGATGGATCAGCGGCCACATCTTGAAGACAAATGATGGAGAAGTCCAAGAGGTCAATATCTTGCCACAATACAAGAGAGATCATCCTGCATCTGTCACCCCCTCCAAAGCTTAGGGACCCTTGTGGAAGATTGGTGGAAAGATTTTGAGAGACAGAGAAGGGGTGGAGTGTTTGGTAAGTGTCCTCTGAAAAGCCAGATTTGAACAGGGGCAGGTCTAGAGACCAACACTGAGAGATGCTGAGCTGAGAAATGCTGGGCGCAATGGGAAAAAGGGGAGGGGAAAATTTAGTGCAACAGCACATATTAAATTACCCTCTAAATATTTATGTTTATTCTCATGGATTAGTAGTGCTCTCAGAAACTTTTGGTTTTGTTCTTGTTTTGTTTTTTTGCATTGAATGGAGGTTAATACAAAGACTTCTGGCTGGTAAAGGAGCTGGGCTGACTGTTGTGTGCTCAACCCCCAATGGGACATCCATACCACCTCTTCCAAGGCTCAGGAAACATTGCAGAAGAGGGAATGGAAGCAACCGAAAAGTCAGACATCAGGTACGAGGGCCACAAAACAGTGCCTTGTGGGCATGACATAGCTGTTATACTCATGAATCGTAGCAGCTGTGGTTGCCTGCATAAGGTCCGCACAAGACTGGGCACATTAACATTCAGTCACAGAGACATGGCTCAGCAGTTAGGAGTGCATGCTACTCTTGTAGAGGGCTCAAGTTTAGTTCCTAGCACCCATGTTTTCTGGCTCACAATTGCCTGTAACTCCAGCTCCAGGAGATCAGACATCTTCTGGCCTCCATGGATACCTGTACTTATGTACACGCTCCCACTCTCCCCTTAACATATATGTAATTTAAAAAATAATAAAATAAATCTTTTTTAAAAGCCCCTTATGTATACTCGATGACACATGGAAAAATATATATGAAAAAATTTCTTTTTTTTTTTAAGAATTTTTTTTTTTACTTTTTAATGCATTTATTAATTCTTCAAGAACTTTTTTTTACAATTAAAGTTACAGTTTTAACAATATGCAAAATATTACAGTAATTCAGATTTTTTGGCATAATGATTACAGATTTGATAAATACATTTTATATCTCATAATAGCGATGAGGATTATACAAAAGCTATTAAAACAATTATGAGAATAAATTCTATTGTCACTTAAGCATCTAAAGCTATTTTCCTTTGCGTTCTTCCAGAATGATTTGTTCTTCTTCTTTACGTTAATTTGAGGGACTTCAAGAAGATACTTTTTTTTTTTCATACAGAAGAATTCATTCCAAGGCAATTAACATTGAGACGTTTTCACATGCATTTCTAATCTCTATATACATGACTATCACTGGTCACAGTCGCCCACCTTCTGAGCTCCTCGGCATCTGAGCATGATTACAAACTCGTCAGATAGACAGCCTTCCTCTCCCACTAGAGGCTCCATACTCTG
>NW_008330926.1:4437151-4445973 GCF_000622305.1 Nannospalax galili | reverse complement strand
GAGGCAGGATCTTCCTGTGTTCCCAGGCTTGTCTTAAACCTGCATCAGACTCCCAAGTGTAATTAAGAACTATTGACATATATATTTGTGAGGATTTTTTTTTTAGTCTTTTTGAGACAGGTTCTCCCTGTAGCACCAGCTGGCCTGGACCTCACTATGTAGACCTGGCTGGCCTTGAATTCACAGAGATCCACCTGCCTCTGCCTCCCAAGTGCTGGGACTAAAGGCATACACCACCACACTGGGCTATGAAATAATTTCTTAAAGGAACCCTAAATTGCGCTATAGACTTACCCCAAGAGGCCTGAGGATAGTAGTGCAGGCCTTTTTAGAATTTTTGAGACAGGTTCTCCCTGTAGCACCAGCTGGCCTGGACCTCACTATGTAGACCTGGCTGGCCTTGAATTCACAGAGATCCACCTGCCTCTGCCTCCCAAGTGCTGGGACTAAAGGCATACACCACCACACTGGGCTATGAAATAATTTCTTAAAGGAACCCTAAATGTTATACACAAACTATAACTGCAGATTATATGCAATAACAGAGTTGAACAAAAAATGTGTAGTGGTATGAAATACAAGTTTGCAGTCTAGTTCATTTTTGTGAGAGATGAAGGTAGCATCTACCATACATCTGCTTCTATATCAAGGTAGCCCTACTCACCAGTGTTTCTAGGAAACAATGATTGATGCTTTGATTCCTACCTCCTGAAGGTTGGATGTCAGGGATGCTTTGATCACCACAACACCATCTTTCAGAGCTTTTACCACATGGTAAGATCCATTTGCAGTACTTAGTTGCTCTTCAAAGTACTCATTCAGAAACTGGAATTTAATCTTGAGATTCTGAAATCAGTCCAACCACAACACAGATCGGAAGATATACTCTTTCCCTAAAGCCATTTCAATTCCAAAGCGTATACAAAACTGTAGCTATGCATTCAAGGGATAAAGACATAAGGACACAACTTCATGGAGATTCTAAGCTGGAAAAGATGTAATTTTTAAATTGTATTCATTTTGGAAAGATTCGCTAATTCAAAGCATCAGGAATAGAAAGAGTCAAAATTTGTGTCACTCCATAAATGAAGTTCTCAGGAATAGTTCTCAGTTTCAAGAACATTCAGTCCTGGGGCGTGAGCATGTTTCCCACCTGATGTTCACTCTCACTATCACAGACAGAACCGTGATGAGCACCTCGGCATCGAGTGGGCAGAGCAAGGCTCCTCACCAGTTCACCACCAGTGCTTTCTCCAATCCCTTTATACTTCTGATCATATTATTGTTTAACTTCCAGTTCAGCATTCCCCAAGGACAGAACTAGTTAATAATAACAATCAAAACTAATAACTTGTATTTACAAAGGTAAAAACTTGGAGCAAAAGAAATAGGCTTTTTTTCTAAATGGATGGCCCTCTCAAGGAGCTATCCACATAGGGAACTAAGAAAACATAAATTAGGGTGGGGTGGGGCTGGCTTGGGAGAGTGCTTGTCTAGCTTGCATGAGGCTCTGGATTTGATTCCTAGAACCACATAAAACTGGACATGGTAGCACATGTAATCCTAGCACTTGGGAGGTAGAGGCAGAAGGATCAGGAGTTAAGGCTACAGCCTGGGCTGGAGATCCTGACCCCCAAAAGGAAACAAAAAAATAAGAGACTCACATCTGAAACATAAACCTTTGTGCTGCTTTTATCAAACACTTCTGCTGTGACAACATATACCTGTCCCACCTCTAGGCTCCATCGACCTCCAGGCTGAATGGTAAAACCTGTGCACAAAGCAGGAAACAAACTTATTAGCAGAGGTCAACATTTTTGTATAATGACCTGAAAATTACAAACTTAAAAAGCTAGTGTTGGGCGTGGTGGCACTCACTGTTAATCCCAGCACTCGGGAGCACTCGGGAGGCAGAGACAGGCTGATCTCTGCGAGTTGGAGAGTGGCCTGGTCTACATAGTGAGTTCTAGGCCAGCTGAAGCTACAGGGAGACCCTGTCTCAAAAAGACCAAAAAAAAAAAAAAAAAAAGCTAGTTGAGCTAGGTGTGGTGCATACACCTTTAATCCCAGCACTCAGGAGGCAATGGCCTGCAGATCTATGTGAGATTGAGGCCAGCCTGGTGTTCTGGGCCCACAGGGGAGACTTTGTCTCAAAAAGACAAAAATTAACTAATTAATTAATTAAAATCTATTTGAGAATCAAAACTTGCCAAGTTTTGATAAAGATGGTTTGGATGAAGATGGTTTCCAAAACAGATCTTTTCAATTTTCTCCCACAAATTGTATAATTTAGAGCTCCAAAATTCTTAGTTGAATTTAGTTGCTTTTAAGTATAAAGAAATGGGGCTGAAGAGATGGCTCAGTGGTTAAAAGCACTGACTGCTCTTGCAGAGGACCTGGGTTCAATTCCCAGCACCCACATGGTGGGTACGAATCATCCTTAACTCCAGTTCCAGGGGAACCCGAAGCCCTCTTCTGACCTCCCCAACATTGCATGACACGGGTGCACTCACATACATACAGGCAATACACCTGTGCACTAAAAATAATAAAATACTTTTAAAAAACACTGACATATGTGCAGACAGAACAAAGCACAATCCTCCCTTGCACTACACACCAGTTAGACTCCTTGCTTCAAATCACCCAAGGACATTTTGAAATTCTTTTTTCTTAAATAAAACCTCTTTTTCTAACTCAAAGATTAGATTACATGGATTGTCATGTTGTTTCACAACCTGGCTTTTTTTTTTTCTTTCTTTCTTCAGTTTTTGAGACAGGGTCTCACATAGCTAAGAATGACCCCAAACACACATAGCTGAGGGTGACTTTGAACTCCTGAACCTCCTGCTTCCACCTCTCAAGTGCTAGGATTACTGGAGCACATCACCAAGCTTGAATTCTTTTTAAACATATTTTAATTTTTCTTTCACAATTTCATGTGTGTGTGTGTGTGTGTGTGTGTGTGTGTGTGTGTGATCACCACCCCCGTCCTATAGAACCCTTTCTTCATCTCCTATTTTCATGCCTTTGTTTTTTTGTGTGTGCCCCACTGCATTTAATTGGGGTTGCCTGCATGAGCAGGGATGGGGATTAGTTACTTGAGCAAGGGCAACCTACCAGTGTCTACACCTCTAAGGAATGAGACTGACCTCCCACAGCAACCAATAATTATCTATAGCTCCTCAGAGAGGGGTGGAGCCTCATGAGCTTCTCCCTCACCCCTAATTGAATATTGATGAAGCCAGGAGTTATTTTTAGTCTGGAATTCACAGTGTGGTCCAGGCTTGCCTCAAACTGGCAATTCTCTTACCTCAATCGCCCAAGTGCTGGGATTATAGGCATGTGCATCCATGCCCAGCCCCACAATCTGTTTTAAGATGTTTCACTCATATAAATAGCATTTAATCAGGACACATCATTGCAGAAAACACATGAATGTCATGTTGAATTTGAGTTAGTTAAGTCTCAAAATAAAGGCTGAGACTTTGGCAGGCCTCACATTTTTAATGTATTCACTTTTACTGGAACCATCTAAATTGTTCACATTTCTGAAAGCCATTATCTAAAAATACCTAAAAATCCAGGCTCTACAACATATATGGTGCAATTTGGGAGTCCAGACATAGATCGCATATGGACATCTTAATTTCTCTTAAGGAAATTATCTGTGCCAGAGTTGGGTAGGAAGAGAATGGTGAGTCTTTGACGGAAAAAATAAATAAATAAAACAAATATTCAAACAAAAACACAAAACAGTATGTCTTTCATTCTTTGGAAAGCCAAAATTTTAATATGTATATATCTGAGACAAATCTGAGGCAGGCCCAGCAAGATGCCTCAGCAGGTAAAGACACTTGCTGCCAAGCCTGATGACCTGAGTTCAATCCTGGAGATCCACAAAGTTCTCCTCCAAGTTCTAACCCTAACCCTAAGCCTGTCCCTAACGAATTCCTCCAAGCTGTTCCCTGACCTCAGCACATGTACAGATATACACACATAAATAAATCCAATGAAAAAAATTTTTAAGTCTGAGGCATAGTCATCACAAGAATCAAGTATGAAATGGAAGGAGTGTGATTTTAAATTTTGTTTAGATGAAGAACACTTCTTGAAATATGTTCTCACATAGGAGCCCAATATAGAATGCAGAAAAACGTGGTTCCATTCTGGAGAAAGAGAGAGACTTGTCTGAAGAGATGAACAATGGTGGTGAATGTGGAAATGGGGTAGGACTCGCCACTCAGTAACATGCCTAGGGCTCTGCAGCTTCAAAATCAGTAGCTGTTTTTCTGTTATCTGCAGCAAATCTTTAATACCAAGCTGGGTTTTTTTTTAATATTTTATTTTTTATTATTTTTACTTTATGTGTATGAGTGCATTGCCTGCACGTCTGTGAGTGCACCCGCGTCGTGCAATGCCGCGGAGGTCTGAAGAGGGCTTCGGATTCTCCTGGAACTGGAGTTAAGGATGGTTTGTGGCCACCATGTGGGTGCTTGGGAATCAACTCAGGTCCTCTTCAAGAGCAGTCAGTGCTCTTAACCGCTGAGCCATCTCTCCAATCCCTGCCAAGCTGTTTTTAATTTGCCATCAAAAATTCTTCTAGGGGGGCTGGAGAGATGGCTCAGCGGTTAAGAGCACTGACTGCTCTTGCAGAGGACCCGGGTTCAATTCCCAGCACCTACATGGCAGCTAAGACCCGTTCTTAACTACAGTTCCAGGGGAATCCGAAGCCATCTTCTGACCTCCGCCGCACTGTACAGCACGGGTGCATTCACATACGTGCAGGCAATACACTCATACACATTAAAAAAAGATCCTTCTATGTCATGTATACATTAGGTAAATTCAGTTGCCTTCTGGTAGAAATAGCTACCTGTCCCAGTATCAGCCTGTACAAAATCTAATTAGGAATATGCTTCTCTCAGAAATAAACTGTGTCTAAAAGCTCTGTGGGCAGAGCGCTTGCCAAAATGTATGAAACCCTGGGTTTAGTCCCCAGCACTGCCTAAACCACATGCCTGTAATCCCAGCAGGCAGGAATTTAAGGTCTGCATAGCAAATTTGAGGGAAGCCTGGGATACCTGAGACCTAAAAAACAAATAAATAAACTGAATAAACCAGATGAATAAATAAAAGCTTCAAAGCATTAGTGATGTTGCTCAGCTGTAAAGGCCCTGGATTCTGTCCCCAGAACTGAGGTGGGGAAAGTCTGTGATTTAGGTACATTAAATAGGCTTAGTGACACATACGTTCAGGAGGTAGAGGCAGGAAGATTTCAAATTCATAGCTATCCTGGGCTACATAGTAAGCTCTAGGCAAGCCTAAGCTTACACAGCAAGACATTGTCTCAAAAAACCAACTAAGCAATCAACTGAACATACAAAAAACTAAAAAGAAGTTCACATACTCTGAATTATATATATAACATCCATATTATACAAGTATACATATGTGTACATATGTATGTAGATAATTGGCATATTAATTGATTACTTTTGCCTATTCATTATAGCAAACTGAAAGACTGTTTAAACAACTGTGTCAACCCTAGCTTGGGTTCTGACATGTACTTGAACTGTCATAAAATCTAAGCACTAAAATGAAATTCAAAAACACAGTATTCCCTTCCTTTTACAGATGAGGAAACAGCTGACAGGCTTCTATATTCATTCCTGTTATCAGCATAAATACCTTACCCTCCAGCTAATCCACCAATGGTCTTCTGAATCTCGTTTTGGCCTTGTCTACCAGGAAACTTGCTCCATCAACTGCTTTCATTGCTCTCATATCTCCACCATCCTTCTGTTTAACTTACAGACATCTTCAAATTTCTCTTATCTTAAAACGTTCTCTTGGACTGGGAATGTAGCTCAGTTGTTAGACTGATTGCCCAGCATGAATGAAACTCTGAGTTCCATTCTCAGCGCCACATAAGCCTAAAGTGGTGGTATATGCCTGTAATCCTGGCACGTGGGAAGTAGAGGCAGAAGGATCAGAAATTCAAGGTCATCATCACCTACATTGAGAATTCAAGGCCAGCCTGGGCTATATGATACTCTCTCTCAAAAAACAAAAGTTCATATCTTTTTAAAATTTCTATACTGTGTTTTTCTTTCCTTCTTTTGAAAACCAAGCCAGTTTTACTGACAAAATGTCCCAGATTTCCTACTACTATAGTCTGAGTTTTGTTTTGATTTTGTGTGTCTGTGTGTATATGTTGTGTTTTGTTTTAATGTGTATGAGTGTTTTGTCTGCATGTATGTAAGTACACTACATGTGTGTATAGTGCCTACAGAGGCCAGAAGAGGGCATCAGATCCTATAGGCCAGAATTACAGATGTTTGTGAGCAGCCATGTGGGTACTGAGAAGTGAGCCTGGGTCCTCTGCAAGAACAGCCAGTGTTCTTAACTGTTGATCCATCTCTTCAGCATTTTGGGTTTTATTTTTTGAGATAGGGTCTTGTATAGCTATAGTTGGTCTAGAACTCACTATGTAGACCAGGTTGGCTTTGACTATGCAACAATATTCCCAGGCCCAGAAATTTTTTCTCTTCTTTATGGTAGTAGGGATTGAGTCCAGGCTCAAATAGGCTGGAAAAGCACTTTATATTGAGCCAGGTCCTATGTGCCTAATCTTACTGAGATCTCCATTCTCTATAAATTCCTCACTTGGTTATCATGAAATTTTTCACTTCTGGCTTTCCTACAACTTTTTTCCTGCATGCTAGAACCCTGCACGCTAGGCAAGGGTTCTACCATTGTACTACTATAGCACTCCAACCCATCAAACCATCCCTACTTCTTTTTTGTTGTTGTTTTGTTTTGTTTTTGAGACAGGGTTTCCCTATGGCCCCAGCTGGCCTGGAACTCACTATGCAAACCAGGATGGCCTCAAACTGATGGAGATCCACGTGTCTTTGCTTCCTGAGTACTGGGACGAAAGGTATGTGCCACTAAGCCCAGCCCCAACCCTACTTTTCTGGGCCTCCTTTACAGCTCATTTTCTTCCATATTAGAACTCTGTCTCTGATCAACCTTTCCTCTCTATATGCTTTTCCCTAAGTGATTTTAGCAGCAACAGCTTCAACTATCACCCACTTATAAACTAATAACTTTCAAATATCTATATTTGTCTTGAATATTTTCCTCTAGTTATACATTCAACTTTTTTGCTTGGGCATCTGCCCATGGGTACTTCAGGTCAACATGTGGTAAAATGAACTCATTATCTTTTCCCTTAAAGCTACTGCTCTTAAATTGCCATCTCCATAAACAGTTCCACTAGCCACCCTGTGCTAGATGGAACAAACTGAGTAGTCACCATCTATGTCCTCAAAAATGACAAAAATAAAGCCCGGTGGCACATGACTGTAATGTCAGCACTTGGGAAATGGAAACAGGAATAACAGGTTTAAGGTCATCCTCAGCTTTGTGAGTTTGAGGCCAGAGCGAACTGGGCACATTGGTTCAAGGGCTCAAGTCTTTAATCCCAGCACTTGGGAGGCAGAGGCAGGAGAATCTCTGTGAGTTCAAGGCCAGCCTGGTCTACACAGCAAGTTCTAGGTCAGCTGGGGCTACAGGGAGACCCTGTCTCAAAAAGACCAAGATAGGCAAAACCGATGACTGGAATTTCCAGAAAGTTGTCCTCTGACCTTTATACACATACCATGGCATAAATATGCCCATACTCACTCACATATGCATACACACTAATAATAAAAATTTTAAAAGCAAAAAGAAAACAAAAAAGAAAACAATATAAGAAGGTATTTTAATATTTTTACCTATGAAGTAAATACAATTATGAACTGAGAATAGAAAAAAAATTATCATATACTTCTCCCAGAGAATTTGGTCTGTACTGGGGCTCAATAAACATTTGGTGACTTAGTTTCTTCTGTAGGTAAAATTGTGTTTGCTTTGTTTTGTTTGGGGGGGGGGTGTTGGTCTTTTAAGACAGGGTCTCCGTGTAGCCCAGCTGGCTTGGAACTCATCGTGTAGACTAGGCTTTCCTGAACTCACAGAGATCCTCCTGCCTCTGCCTCCCCAGTGCTGAGATTAAATGTATGCGCCACCACGCCTGGCCCTAAAACTGTGTTTGTTAAAAGACATCCTGGACACCTTAAAATGAATGAAAGCTGGGTGTGATGGCTTATGATGCAATCCCAGCATTTGGAAGGCTGAGGCAGGAGGAATACTATGGGTATAAGGCCAGCTTTGCCTATGTAGTGAGTTTGAAGCCAGCCTGGGATTCATGTGACCCTGTCTCAGAAACAAAAAAGCTGGAGAGATGGCTCAGTGGTTAAGAGTACTTGGATTCGGTTCCCAGCACCCACATAGCAGCTAATAATGGTCTGTAACTCCCTTTCTGGGGAATCCAATGCCCTCCTCTGATCTCCTCAAGTTTGCATGCACAGCATGCACTTACATACAAGCTTTGCAATTACTATTTCCTCTTCCTGAAGCTTTTTACCAGGTATCAATGACTCACTGCTCTCACATCCCTAACTAGCCCAGTAAAGTAACAGTCTGTGTCCCTAGGGCTTTACTGCTGAGCAAACAACAGGAACAGAACTGGTATTTACCAAATGAGTTATTTTCAGATTCAAATATGCAAAAATAGGAAATATTTCCAAATCACACACTGAGAATTAAAGTCCAAACCATATTTCAATTTTCTGAGAATTTAAATCTTTGTTGTTTGTTTTCTTTGATTATAATAGAGCTCTATGTACCTTTTTGTTTAGTACTTATAGAGCAGGCTTAGCAAATTAAGAATTATTCTCACCAAGTGTGGTGCTGTATGCCTTTAATCCCAG
>NW_008330926.1:4373938-4437017 GCF_000622305.1 Nannospalax galili | reverse complement strand
TTAGGCTCAGCAGGTATCTGGCTTAGCAGGTAAGGGAAATGTGGCCAAGCTGGGAACCTGAGTTCTCAGAACCTGATGGTGGAAGAAGAGAACAGAGTCCTGCAAAGTTGTCCTCAGACCTCCATATGCGCATTGTAGCATGTGTGTGCGTGCATACACACACACACACACACACAATAAATAAATGTAAAAAAAACCCCACTAATTTTGGGACTAGAGAAATGGCTCAGTGGCTCAGTTTGATTCCCAGCACCCACACAGCGGCTAACAACCATCCATAACTCTAGTTCCAGGGAATCCAATGCCCTCTTCTGACCTCCGTGAACATTACATGGCATGGATGTATTTATATACATGCAGGCAAAACACTCATACACATAAAATAAAAATAAGTATTTTTTCAAAATTAAAAAATAATTTTTATATTTTAGATGTACTGTAGGCAGTGCTATCTTTTCTTGATTTCCCCGTGAAAACAGGAAAGGACACATTAAAGAACACATGTTCCTCCAAACTATTTTCTCCCCAGTCCCTAATTACAAGGGACTGAGGATGCATATAAGCTCGGAAGTCGCTGAGGTCACAGAGCCTGGCTTCTCACTGTTCTCCTTTCTCTAGACACCGGTTAGAAATTATGACAACCGTAATTTAAAATTCTTTGTTAGAATGAGAGCAAAGAGAAACAGTGTAACAGTAACACGGTCACTTTTTCCAGTGCTGAGGGTGGAATCCTAGCTCTAACCCACTGAGGCACACACCCCCATCCCTATAATCACTCTTTTTTTTTTTTTTTTTTTTTTGAGACAGTTTCTCTGTAGCCTCAGCTCACCTGGAACTAACTTGCTATGTAGACCAGGCTGGCCTCAATCACAGAAATATCTCCCTGCCTCTGCCTCCCAAGTTCTGGGATTAAAAGTATGTACCACCAAGCCCGGCAATCACTTTTTTAAGGTTTTGGGTTTTTTTAATTTTATTTATTTTATTTTTTTATTATTTTTATTTTATGTGTATGCATGTATTGCCTGCATGTAGGTAAGTGCACCTGTGTCGTGCAATGCCCTCAGAGGTCAGAAGAAGCCCTCTGAGACTAGAGTTACAGATAGTTGTTAGCTGCCATGTGGGTGCTGGGATTTGAACCTGGGTCTTCTGCAAAAACAACCATTTTTTTTTTGCCCTGGCAATCACTTTAAAAAAAAAAAAAAAAACTTTAAAAAATTACTTTATTTTGCTGGGCTTGGTGGCGCACGCCTTTAATCCCAGCACTCGGGAGGCAGAGGCAGGCGGATCTCTGTTAGTTCAAGACCAGCCTGGTCTAAGTAGTGAGTTCCAAGACAGCTGGAGCTACAGGGAGACCCTGTCTCAAAAAGACCAAAAAAAAAAAAAATTTTTTTTTTTAAATTATATGTGTATGTGTGTGTCTGTGTGTGGGTATGTGCACACGAATGCAGGTGTTTGAGGAGGCCAGAAGAGGGTTTTGGATTCCCTGGAGCTAGAGTTACAGGCAGTTGTAAGCAGCTCACCATGAATGCTAGAAACCAAACCTGGGTCTTCTAGAAGAGCAACAGGTACTCTTAACTGCTGAGCCATCTTTTCAGTGCCCTCATACTCATTCTTAACAAGTTATTTTACCAAGGAATAGTGTGCTCAGGAAAGTTTAGATTGGCAGCTACAACTTGAACAAAAGGATACTTTTATGGACAAAGATGAGATTAGTTTGGCCCAGTTGGAGAGCAGTCACCATTGCTGTTTTCTCATCCAGTGAAGCTACTTTCCCAGAAAAAAAACCATTATGTACATCTCTGTGGTCTTGTAATTCCAATGTATAATGTTCCAGGGGAAATTTCACCTCTGTAAGACATGAAAGGCAGACACATGTAACAACAGCAGCCACTCCAGGGGATGACAGTGCTCCACTGGATTGTATGGAGGAAGATGGAGCAGCAGACCTCAAACAAAACGTAAGACCCATGTCTAATTCTTTCTTCACAGTGATGAATCTGCATAGTCACCGAAGGGAATACTCTATGAGCTGACTATTGGTGTGGCTTGTGTTCCTTAAACTAGTGCATTGTGGGTGTGGTGGTGTACACTTCCAGCATCTAGCAGGTAGAGGCAGGAGAATTAGGAGTTCAAGGTCAGCCTGGGTTATATAGGAAGTTTGAAACCAGCCTGAGAGAAAAGCAAATTAGTGAACTGAACTGAGGAAGGATCACCATTAGTTAAGTATGATGGCTGATCAATTTGATTGGCTCTGGATCAACTAACACATGAGGGACTTTCTTGATCAGATTATTTGAAGCCAAAAGACTCCCTCTAAACGTGGGTGGCACCTTCTGGTGGTAACTCAGATAAGAGGGTGTGGCAGAGGGGGCTTTTGCTTTGTGCCTGTTGGCCTTCACGCTCACCCAGCCTGTTGTTAGCTTCTTTCACCCATACTAGAACCAACCTTTTTCATTTCAAATGTCAGCTGAAGACCAGCAGCTCTCCAGGAGTCCTCCAAGCCTTCAGTGCCAGACTGGGCCTACTGAGACATCCAGCCTCGTGGACTGAGCAACTACCAGATTCTCAGCCTCTTCAGTGTGAGACAGTCATTGTTGGACTACACAGACCCTAAACTTTAAGCTAATCTAGTAAATCGCCTTTAATATATATAATATATAAGTATATATTTTAAAATAGATGTGTTCATATATTAATTTTATCAGTTCTGTTCCTCTAGAGAATCTAACTAATACAGTAAGTATGAAAAGGAGTAAGCTAACAGAGCCCACTCATAGTTTATTAATTTAATGGACCACAGACTATCAAAAGCTTAGCTAATGAACTGAGTTTATGAAGAAACAACTTTTGCAAAGATCACTGCAATGATCATTCTAGTCCCTTCTGGTAAACTGTTTCTACTTGCCAAATATAAGCTGGTAATGTTTTGGTTGTTATCTTAACAGTGAAGGGTGAACACAGATGCCTATAGCCCCTGAAGCTAAGTGTCATTAACTAAGCTAACTACATTATTAAGTTGTTGGAGCCAAGGGAACTTCAGATATTTCAAAGCATCTGAAACTCTAAGGAACCCTTTTCATATGTATTGTGAGCTCCTTCCTTTGTTACCAGCAGAAAGGATTTAAGAAATTCGAGTGAGAGGAAAAGATAGGTCACCTTACCTGTCATTCGTCCCTGAACCATTTTTGCAACTTGGTATTTAATATAGGCTCCTACTAAGACATAAACATCATGGGATGGTATAAGAAATACATTTTCCAAAACAAGCAGTCGTATCAATGCCGCTGGTACTTTCTAAAGGAGGAAAAAAAAATTCCATAGGCAAAAAGCTTCAAAGTTGTCTTTCTTGTTAAAAATCTACATTTTATAAGTAAAAAAATTTCTTTACAAACTGGGCGTGGCAGTTCACACCTTTAATCCCAGCACTTAGAAGGCAGAAGCAGGTGGATTTCTGTGAGATCAAGGCCAGCCTATTCTACATAGTGAGCTCAAGGCCAGATGGAGCTATAGACCCTGTCTCAAAAAAAAAACACAAAAATTGTGTGTGTGAGAGAGAGAGAGAGAGAGAGAGAGAGAAAGAAAGAAAGAAAGAAAGAAAGAGAAATAGCACTGCCTCTGCTTCAGGCATGCTGGGATTAAAGGTGTGACCACCATACTGATTCTTATGGAAATTTACCAACCTTAGGTGGCCAGGCTGCTCACTAGGATGCCTGCATGCTTATACTCCAGCCATGTGAATCAAATGCTTCTCAAAGACATTAGTTTTTCCCAAATGTATTTATGTCAGCTGTAATTGTGAATATATTACAACAAGAAGCTGGATGTGATACCACAGTCTGCATTTCCAGCACTTAGGAAGCTGAGATAGGAGGATCAGGAGTTTGAGGCCAGCCTGGGCTATATGTGCATCCCAGGCCAGCCTGGGCTGCCATGTCTCAAAAAGACAAAATAGTGCTGGGCGATGGCTCGATCAATAAAGTGCTTGCAGCACAAGAGTGAGGCCAGTCCCTAGGACCCATGCAAAAAGCATAGCATGGTAGTGTCCATTTGTAATCCCGGTGCTGGAGACATGAAGACAGGTGGCTCCCTGAGGCACACTGGCCACCCAGCCTAACCTAATCAGTAAGCCTCTGGTCCCAGTGAGACACTCTGTCTCAAAAAGGTGGATGGCTCCTGAAGAGCACCCAAGGTTGCACCTCTGGCCTTCACACATACATGTACACACATACACACACCTGAACATACACTCCACATACCAGAAAGCCCCCCCATCAGAATAAATAAATTAAATAAAGAAATAGAACAGGATTGAGGGTATAACAATGGTAGGGTGTATGTCTGTCACATCAGCACTAGGGTGGCTGAGGCCAGAGGATCACTCTAAGTCTGAGACCACAATGAATTCCGGGCTAGTCTGGGCTACAAAGTAAGGCCTTGCCTCAAAACAAAAGCAGGGGCTGGAAGATTGCCTGCTTGGTGTTTGCTGTGCAAGCATAAGGATCTGAGTTCTGTCCTCAGCATCCATGTAAAAAAGCTGGACACAGTGCTATATCCCTATAATTTCAGAGCTGGGGAGGTAAAGACAGGAAATTCTCCAGAGCTTGCTGGCCAGCCAGTATAGCCAACTTGGTAAGCTTTAGGCTCAGTGAGAAACCCTGTCTCAAAAAATAAAGGGGACTAGAGTGATGGCTCAGTGGTTAAGAGCACTAGCTACTCTTGCAGAGGACCTGGGTTTGGTTCATGGCGGCTAACAACTATCCATAACTGCAGTTCCAGGGGATCTGATGCTCTCTTCTGGCCTCCTTGGGTACTGCATGCATGAGTTGTACTTAGATATATACAGGCAAAACAATCACACACATAAAATTAAAAAAAAAAAAAAAAAGCTGGGCATGGTGGTGCACGCCTTGATCCTAGCACTCAGGAGGCAGAGGCAGGCAGATCTCTGTGAGTTTGAGACCAGCTTGGTATACATGGCAAGTTCCAAAGCACCTAGACCTATAGGAGACCCTGTCTCAAAAAATATACATATAAATATAAATAAAAATAAGTCAATCACTAAACAAAAGTAGAGAAATGACATCAATCTTTTACCTCCACACACACATGCCTTCACATATGCCCCCCTCCCACCAAAAAACAAAAACAAAATAACAAAAAGATAAGTACATTAAAACAAAAACTATGGATGCAAAAAGAGGTTTATTGAGGCTGATGAGATGGTTCAGTGGGTAAAGGCTTCTACCATTCAACTCTGCTGACCTGAGTTCAATCCCTGGAACCCACATAAAGGTAGAAAGAGAAAACTGACTCTCAAAGCTGTCTTCTGAACTCCACATGCATGCTAGGGCATACAAGCCCACATATACACATCATCCATACATACCCAGTAATAAAAATAAATCAGTGTTAATGTACATTTGTACTAAATGTGTTTAGAAAACTTGGATACAAAATATTACTAGTGGGGTTCAGTTGGGGTGCGCTGGTGGGAGCTGGGTTGGTACAGGGAAAAATTAAAACAAAATCCTTTTTAAAGATTTATTTTATTTATGTATTTTGATTATGTGTATGTCTGTGTATATCTGTGTGTGGGTAGGTGCACATGTCTATGGTGGCCAGAGTCTTCGAATGCCCCTCGAGCTAGAGTTTCAGGCAGTGTGAACCACCAAATGTGGGCGCTAGGAACCCAGGTCCTCTACAAGAGCAGTAAGCGCTCTTAACCACTGAGCTATCTCTTGAGCCTCAAAATAACTTTTTTAAAAAATAGGGGCTGGAGAGGTGGTTCAGCATTTAAGAGTGCTGGTTGCAGAGGATCCAGGCTCAATTCACAGCACCTACATGGTGACTAACAACAGTTCATAACTCCACTTCCAGGGGATCTGACACCTTCTTCTGACCTCTATAGGCACTGCAGCACAAGGGTGCACTTACACACATGACAGGCAATACACTCATACACACAAAAAAAATAAGAAAAGTCATTGACTTACATAGAACTGGTGAATAAAATACAATTAGACGTTTTATTTATTAATCATTATTATTGTGAGTGTATGTTGAGGGAGTGCTATGGTATACATGGGGTCAGAGGGAAACTCTGTGGACTCGGTTCTCTCCTTCTGCCTTTACTCCTGAGATCAAACTCAGGCCATCAGATTTGCATCACCTTTACCCTGAGCCATCTCACTAGGTCCTCAGTTAGACATAAGATAGAATGCATACATGGGGAGATAGCTCAGTGGTAGAGCACTTGTCTGGCATGAGGAAGGCCCTGGATTTGGTCTTCAGTGTTTCAAAGAGCAAGAGAAAGGGGAAAAAGCAAAAATACTAGTCATGTTTCCCATTACAATTATACAGCAACTTATACAGCATTAGTAGTCCTGTAAAATATTTGCGTAAGGAAGGCGAATGCCGTCTATGCTTAGTCACTTGAAATGGATTTTCAAGTAACTGATGAACTCTTGGCCCAAATAATATCCAGTTAGAGGGTTTGATTTTCATAGGCAAGGCTATTAAAGTACGTAGTACAAACTTTTTACCTTATAGAACAGCTCATAAATCTGGACTTTTACAACAGCAGCACCGGTTCTAATCCCAGACACCAAAATCATGTCCCCTTGTTTCTCTTCTTTTTCCATCTCAGCTATATGGACTGGGGGAGAATACTCTGCTTCCGAGTACTTCAGAATCCTGAAGATGCAAAATAAGATGCTTCTAGTAGAATTAAACAATGTCTTCTAAAAGTCTAGAAGAGACCTTAGTGTCTATAATGTCTATACGATTTAGACAGTTCTACGCTTGCCTTTTTTTCCCCACCAGGTCTTCTGTAGCTCCAGTTACCCTGGAAGTCACTGTGTAGACCAGGCTGCCCTCGATCTCACAGAGATCAACCTGCCTCTGCCTCCCAAGTCCTGGGATTTAAAGGCATTTGCCACCATTCCTGGTGTTGTTTGTTTGCTTTTTTGAGACAAACTTTCATGTAATGCAGGCTAGCCTCTAACTTGAACTTGTTATGAAGCAGAGGCTTACTTTGAACTTCCTACTTAAGCCTTCCCAGTGCTGGGATTATAGTTACATGCTGCCACACCTGGTTTGAGTTTTAAAGTTTTAAAGTTTCTGATTTTTACAAGGATTAGCCTGTAGCTAAAACTGTTGAGGAACTAAAATTTAGGTTGTCTGAGATCTAGTCCTTGGTACCGAAAACAGAATCTTGCCATATCATCCTACTTACTCTATTTCAGCATGTGCAGATAGCTTGAGCTCAGATTATAAACTCATAAACATATTTACATTTATCACCCATGTCATTCTAGCAAAGAGGTTTTCCCTGGAGAATTATTTTTAAAAAAATCCAGCTGGGCGTGGTGGCACACACCTTTAATCCCAGCACTCGGGAGGCAGAGGCAGGTGGATCTCTGGTCTCCATAGCAAATCCAGGCCAACTAGGGCTACAGGGAGACCCTGTCTCAAGACCAAAAAAAAAAAAAAAAAATCCAAAAGAATTATGAAAGTCCACACAAATAGCCTCTGTCTGCTTATGGTATGTCTTCTTCAAAACCAGGTGATTTGTTTTTGGTTTCAAGTTTACCTGATTTTGCTAGATGGTTCTTCTTTTGCTGAGTCGTTATCCTGGGCAATGCTCCACTCAAACACCATCCCTGCCAAGCTGCTAAAAGTATTTCCTGTAGAGCAATCCAAAAGCAGTCAAGATGGAACCACATATTCAAAAATACTCAGCTATATTCAGAAAGAGGGAGCACTCACTAGAAAATTATTTTAGGTCGTTTGGCAACAAACAATAGCACTACTATTAATGAATTAAAACATACATGAAGATTGCCGGGCATGGTGGCGCATGCCTTTAATCCCAGCACTGGGGAGGCAGAGGCAGGCAGATTTCTGTGAGTTCAAGGCCAGCCTGGTCTACATAGTGAGTTCTAGGACAGCTGGGGCTACAGGGAGACCCTGTCTCAAAAACACCAAAACAAAACCAAAAACCATATATGAAGTAGATCCATACACAATGTAAATGCTGTCCCCGCACAAACTTTCTAAAGTAAAAGCTGAAAAAACTGTGCCACCATCTTTCTGTTCCTTTCTACAGAAAGGCCACCTTACTTCCACTGCATCTACTTTATGGTTAACAGCCATACCAGCCCAACACAATTTTTTTTTTTCATTTTCTTGAGACAGGGTCTCCTTGTAGCCCCAGCTGGCCTGGAACTCACTATGTAGACCAGGCTGGCCTTGAACTCACAGAGATCCACCTGCCTCTGCCTCCCAAGTGCTGGGATTAAAGGCATGCACCACCACGCCCGGTATCTTTTTAGATCTTAAAAATCACTCTTGGGATGGGGAGATAGATGATTCGGTGGGTAAAGGTGCTGTCTGAGCAAATCTGATCACCTGAGCTTGATCTCCAGAATTTATTTAAAGGTAGAAGGAGAGAACTGACTCCACAAAGCTGTCCTCTGAGCTCCACAGGTGTGCTGTAGTGTGCCTGAGTGTCAGATTCCTGGGAACTAGAGTTACAGATGGGTGTGAGCTGCTATGTGGGTCCTGGGAATTGAACCTGGGTCCTCTGTAAGAGCAGAGCTATGGTGTGTGTGGCACAGTGGAAGAACATGTGCTGTTTAGCATGCAGGAAGGCCTGGGCTCAGTCTCCAATACAAAAACAGACACAAATCAAAAACAAAAGCAGTGCTAGCAATATATTCCAAAATATGTTCTTAAATGTTGATCTAGGAACCACTGCTATAAATTCAGCAGCAGAATTTCACTGCTTAAAAGTTTGGGGCTGGAGAAAAGGCTCAGTGGTTAAGAGCACTGGCTGCTCTTTCAGAGGACCCAGGTTTGATTTCCAGCACCCACATGGTAGCTAACAACCCTCTGCAACTCCAGTTCCAGGGGATCAAACTCCCTCTTTTGACCTCTGTTGGCATTACAGGACATGGGTTCACTTACATACATGAAGGCAAAACACTCATACATATAAAATAAAAAAAATAAGTTGAGGGTCAGTGAAATGACTCAGTATGCAAAGGAGCCTGTCCCCAAGGCTGAGGACCTGGGTTTGATCTCTGGGACCCACATGGTGGAAGAAGAGAGCTGTTACACACACAGACCCAACCCTAACCCTATACACACTTTTTTTTTTAGAGTTCAGAAATAACAAAATAATTAATAGCAAGAAATTTTATGTGCGGCTAGAGAGATGGCTCAGCAGTTAAGAACACTGGCTGCTCTTGCAGAAGACCCAGGTTTGATTCCCAGCACCCACATGGCAGCTAACAACCATCCATAATACCAGTTCCAGGGAATATGATGCCATTTTTGGCCTCTCTAGACATTGCATGACATAGGTACACTTACATACATGCAGGCAAAACACTCAACACATAAAATAAACCACATAAAAATTTTTTTGGTCTTTTTGAGACAGGGTCTCCCTGTAACCCCAGCTGGCCTGGATCTCCCTATGTAGACCAGGCTGGCTTCAAATTCACAGAGATCCACCTGCCTCTGCCTCCTAAGTGCTGGGATTAAAGGTATGTGCCACCACACTCAACTAAAAACAATTTTTAATAAGTAAATTAAAAAGGAAACTTTATGGAATAATATAGTCAATGTGCTGAACTCAGCATTGCTAACCACTCATCTGCATGAGCCCCAAATGAGAAGACAAGCTATATTTACAATCTGCTTTTTATCACTCAAGTTCTTGCTTTCCAGAGCCCAACACGGAAGTTTATTGTAGGTCAATTTCTGTACAATCCTCTCAGGTCCTTACCTTTAGCATCCAGTGCACGCACCATCAGCGCCAGAGGTGCATCATCAACATAGAGCTCTTGGGTGCGGGACATGATCTCAATACTATCTATCACATCAACCTTAACATCACAGCGAAGTTCATGGTCAGTCACTACAACAAAGCAAAAAGCTGAGTGTTTAATTAAACAAGACACTAACCTGTTAGAAATCTAGTAAGTGCTACTGAAAAGAGTTTTTTTGTTGTTTGTCATCTTTTTGAGACAGGGTCTCCCTGTAGCCCCAGCTGACCTGGAAAAAAGTATTTTTTTTAATTAAAGTTTATTAGTACTTACAAAAAAACTACTTTAAAATATTTATTTAGGGAACTGGAGAGATGTTTGCAGTTAAGAGCATGTACAGCTCTTCCAAACACCTGGGTTAGTTCCCAAGCACCCACACGATAGCTCACAGCCATCCTTAACTCCAGTTCCAAGGAATCCAATGCCCTCCTCTGGTCTCTGCAGGCACTGCATGACACATGTAAGGTGCACTCACATACATGTAGGCAAAAATACTCACATAAAATAAAATTTTTTAAAAAATATTTTATTATTTTTATTTTATGTGTATGAGTGTATTGCCTGCATGTATGTGAGCGCACCCGTGTCATGCAATGCCGAGGAGGTCAGAAGGCCCATGTCACGAGATGCCTGAAGAGGTCAGAAGAAGACGTCAGATCCCCTGGAACTGGAGTTATGGACGGTTCATAGCTGCCATGCGGGTGCTGGGAATCAAACCCAGGTCCTCTGCAAGAGCAGTCAGTGCTCTTAACCTCTGAGCCATCTCTCCAGCCCCATAAAATAAAATTTTAATTTAGCTAGACATAGCGGTTCAAGCCTTTAATACAAGCACTTGGAAGGAAGAAGTAGATGGAGCTCTATGAGATCAAGGCCAGCCTGGTCTATGGAGCAAGTTCCAGGCCAGCTGGGGCTGTAGGGACAGCCTGGCTCAACACAAACAACAATGAAAATTAATTTAATTAAAAATGTTTTAAGTATTTATTTAGAAAAGTAAAATGGTGGCAACTGTATCAACTATACTAATAGACCTCTAATTTTTGTGTGTATGCATGCATGCAGCACACGCATGGAGAGAGGTCAGAGGAAGCTTGCAGGAGTAGGTTCTCACCTTCTTCCATGTGGTCCCAGGAATTGAACTCAGATTGTCAGGCTTGGCAGCAAGTGCCTTTACCCACTGAGCCACCTCCTCAGCACTATAATTTTTGCTCTTGGACCATGACTCTGGGGATAGAGAGATGGCTCAGTGTTTAAGAACATTTGTTGTTCCTCCAGAGGATCCAGGTTTGATTTCCAGCACCCACATGTTGGCCAACTATGGTCCATAACTCAAGTTCCAGGGGACCCTCTTCTGGCCTCTTCAGGCACTGCACACATGTGGTGAATTTACATACATGCAGGCAAAACACTCATACATATTAAAAATAAAGAAATAAAAATATATAAAAAGTCCAAGACTGACTATATTAAAACCAACAAAAAAATTTGAGGGCTAGAGAGATGGCTCAGTGGTTAAAAGCACTGACTGCTCTTGCAGAGGACCCGGGTTCAATTTCCAGCACTGACACGGGGGCTAACAACCATCTATAACTCCAGTTCCAGGAGATCCGACACCCTCTCCTGACCTCTGTGGGCATTGCACAATATGGTGCACTTACACACATGCAAGCAATACACTCATACACATAAAATAAAATAATAATTTTTTAAATAAAGTCAATATATGTGCAGTGGAATCCAGAAACACTAATGAAAGTAGCATGAAGTAGGAGTGATGTGCTGTTTTAGACAGGGGGAGTCTCCCTTAGCCCCAGCTGGCCTGGAACTGGCTATGGAGACCAGGCTGGCCCTAATCTCAAGAGATTCACCTGCATCGTCATTTTGTTTTTTGAGATAGAGTCTTGCCACAGAGTCTGGAGTAATTTGTGGTCCTCCTGCCTCTACCTTCTGAGTGCTGGGATTATAGGTTGTGCTACAATGCCTGGTAAAATATTATTTCAGAAAATGGTGTCCTTCCTTTTACAAGGGACATTAAGACCTGAATTCATCTGTAATCCCAGCACTCAAGAAGTAGAAGCAGGCAGACCTCATATTAAAGGCCACCCTGAGCCATGTAGCAAGTTCCAGGCCACACTGGTAACATCATATAGTGAGAACCAAGTTCAAAAAATTTTGAATTAGTCATTCTGAAACTGCTTTTTAGGTATGTTAGGGTTGAACAAATAAGATAATACATTATGCCAGGCATGGTGGTGCATGCCTGTAGTCCCAGCACTTGGGAGGCAGAGGCAGGTGGATCTCTGTGAGTTCAAGGCCAACCTGGTCTACATAGTGAGTTCCAGGACAGCTGGGGCTACAGGGAGACCCTGGTTCAAAAAGACAAAAAAAAGATAATACATTATAAATAATGAAGGTCAGGTTTCTGTCTTCTTAATGTATATATATATATATTTTTTTTTATTTTTATTTTTTGTCTTTTTGAGACAGGGTCTCCCTGTGGCCCCAGTGGCCTGGAACTCCCTATGTAGACCAGGCTGGCCTCAAACTCAGAGATCTCTTAAAAATATTTTATTTTTATTATTATTTTTACTCACAAAGATCTGCCTGCCTCTGCCTCCGAAGTGCTGGGATCAAAGGCGTGAGTCACCACGCCCAGCTATTTTTATTATTTTTTAATTTTATTTTAATTGTATGAGTGTACTGCCTGCACTCTGCCTGCACTGTATGAGTGTAAGTACACCCATGTCATGCAGTGCCCTTGGAGGTCAGAAGAGAGTGTCAGATCTCCTGGAACTGGAGTTATGGATGGTTGTTAGCCACCACGTGGGGGCTGGGAACCAAACCTGTGTCCTCTGCAAGAGCAGCCAGTGCTCTTAACCACTGAGCCATCTCTCCAGCCCCATTTCTGTCTTTTAAATTTTTTATTATCTGAGGCTGGGCATGGTGGCAGCAGAGGCAGGTGGATCTCTGTGAGTTCCAGGCCAGCTGGGGCTACAGGGAGACCCTGTCTCAAAAAGACCAAAATTTTTTTTTATTATCTGTGTACATGATAGGTGTGTGTGGGCACACCTGCCATGGCATACATCAGAGCACAACTTTGTGGAGTCAGTTTTCTCTTTCCACCTTGACATGGGTTCTGAGGATGGAACTTAGGTTCTCAGGGTTGGTGACAAGCACCTTTCCCACTGATCCATCTCACTGGCCCCAGGATTTGTTTTTCTGAGAGCAAAGTTACAAATAAACAAAGGAAAGAAGTCTAGAATGAACAGAGTAGTACAGGATTAGAGTTAAAGAGATCACTATGAGTTCCTGCTTAATACATAAACAGCTAGATACATAAGAAGGAAATGTAGCTAGGCATGCACATACGCTGCCAGCACACACGGATACCCATGCACATATGCTAGCACACACAGATAGGCGTGTGCATACACCAGCACACACAGTCTCTTCTTCTTTCTCCTGTGCAGGCCTAGAAGCTGGGACACTTCCAACACAACAGGCACGTGCACAATTCCTTGAAGAAATGGCTAGACTTGGGAATGTAAGCCGAGAGCTGAAAAGGACAGAAGTACCAGGCTGGGGATGTAGCTCGGTTGGTAGAGTGTACAACAAGCATGCAGAAACTCACACAAACCCAGCATGGTGGTGGTGCGCACTTGTAATCCTAACACTAGGGAAGTGGAGACAGGAGGATCAGAAGTTCAAAGTTATGCTTAGCTATATAGCTAGTAATTTCTAGGCCAGACCAGGCTACTTTTGAGAACCTGTCTCAGAACAAAGCAAAACAAAAGTATGGTAAAGGTAGTAGTGCTAGAAATTAATTAATTAGCAACAATGAAGATAAGGGCATATCCAAAGAACACAGGAATCAACCTGACAGATACCTCAATTGGCCAAAGGTGGAAAAACTGAAGTAATAAAAGTCAATATCAAGCTGGGTGTGGTGACAAACACCTTTAATCCCAGCACCCAGGTGGCAGAGGCAGGTGGATCTCTGTGAGTTCAAGCCCAGCCTGGTCTACACAGTGAGTTCTAGACTAGCTGGGGCTACAAGGAGACCCTGTCTCAAAAAGACCCCCCCCCAAATATATCAGTTTCCTTTGTGGTGGTGTAACATACTCCATGACCAAAAGAAACTGAGGGGAGAAGGATTATTTCAGCTTAAAGGTCACAGTCCATCTTGAGAAAGTCAGAGCAAGAACTCACATACAAACGTGAAACAGAAACTGTGGAGAATACTGCTGAGGGGTCTGCTCAAAGACTCAAGGTTGCTTGCCTCCCTATACAGCCCAGGACCACATCCCATAAAAGATTGGTCTGCCTATATCAATTAAAAATGAAGGCAATCCCCCACAGGCCACAGGCCACAGGCCAATCTGAGATTCCCTTCTCATGTGACTCTAGGATGTGTCAAAGTTGTCAGTTAAAGCTAATTAGGAGGCAAAGAGCTGGATTATAACTGTCCCTCTCTAAATAGCCATGAGTCCATACTGATATAACTGAGTAATTTATTAAATGGGAAGAAGTTATTTCGTTGTTTTTTTTTTCTTTCTTTCTTTCATTTTTTGGTGTTTTTGAGGCAGGGTCTGCCTATAGCCCCAGGTGGCCTGGAATTCACTATGTAAACCAGGCTGACCTTGAACTCAGAGATTCCCCAGCCTCTGCCTCCTGAGTGCTGGGATTAAAGGCAGGCACCACCATGCTTGGCTAGAGAAGAAGTTATTTGTAAGATGTAAGACATCTTTCTTTCAGAATACTTAAGACACTAAATAGAGGAAAAATGCAGGAAAAGAGAAAATAACCATCTGAACCCCACAGTCATAAGATTCATGGAAGACAGGTGTGGTGACACACATCTGTCACCCTGGCACTCGGGAGGTAGAGGTGGAAGGATTGCCACAAGTTCCAGGCCAGCCTGGGCTGCATAGTGAGATGATCCTGCTTCAAAAACCGAACAGCTGGGCATAGTGGCGCATGCCTTTAATCCCAGCACTTGGGAGGCAGAGGCAGGCAGATCTCTGTGAGTTCAAGGCCAGCCTGGTCTACATAGCAAGTTCCAGGTCAGCTGGGGCTACAGGGAGACCCTGTCTCAAAAAGACCAAAAAAAAAAAAAAAAAAAAAACCCAAACAGATTCATGGATAGGTGTTAAAATTATTGGAAACTTTAAGGAGTGTTGCAATATATGAAAATACAGCCCCCCAATTCTTTCACACTCCTCCCAGAAAGGTGAAGCTTAGACCTTTCTCCTTTGTATGTGAGCTGGATCATTTTAATAACCGTAGCTAGGAAGGGGAAATGGGATCTTCATGGACAGTCAGCACCTTAACCAAGTGATCAATGTTAACATTGCCACTGATAAACTGTGTTAACATCACATACCCCCCACATAATGCAAGGAGAGAGCTCTTCACCTCCGAGTCCCTCCAAAATCTATAACCCTGGACTAATCATGAAAACTATCAGACAAACCCAAATAGAGGGACACCTGAACAACACAACTTATTTGCGCACACATGTGCGTGCGTGTGTGTGTGTGTGTGTGTGTATGTGTTTGTTTTCAGTACTGGGAACTGAACCTAGGCCTCACAAGTACTCTGCCCCTCAGCTACATCCCCAGCACTCTTTTGTTGTTTGCTTGTTTGGATTTGTTGTTGTTGATTGGAGACAGGGTCCCACTATGTAGTACTGGCTGGACTGGAACTCACTCTGTAGACCAGGCTGGCCTCGAACTCTAAAACCAAAAAAATCTAATTCCAATACTCATGAGGCAAAGACAGGCAAATCTCTGTCAGTTCAAGGCCAGTTGGTTTACATAAGTGAGACCCTGTGACATTATGACATTAATTTTTTTTTTTTTGGTCTTTTTGAGACAGGGTCTCCCCCTGTAGCCCCAGCTGGCCTGGAACTCACAGAAATCCTCCTGCCTCTGCCTCCTGAGTGCTGAAGGAGTGTGCCACCATGCCCGGCCATGACATTAAATTTATTTATTTATTATTTATTTATTTATTTATTTATTTATTTATTCATTCATTCATTCATTCATTCTTTGGTCATTTTGAGACTGTAGCCCCCAGCTGGCCTGGAACTATGTAGACCAGGCTGGCCTCAAACTCATAAGAGATCTGCCTGCCTCTGCCTCCTGAGTGTTGGGATTAAAGGAAATGTACCATCACGCCTGGAGACATTACTTAAATGTATTTATTCGTTTTACTTATTTATTTAATGTGTGCACACATGTAGCACAGTGCACATGTGGAGGTCAGAGGACAACTTGCAGGAGTCAATTCTCTCCTACCACATGGATTCCTCAAATCCAACTCCGATTGTCAGACTTAGCAGTGAGAACATTTGTCCACTGACCATCTCACTGACCCCCCAAATTATTATGTATGTATACCCATGTACTTGCAACACCCATGGAGGACAGAAAAGGGCATCGGATCCCATGGAACTAGAGTTAGGGACAGTTGTTAGCTGCCATGTGGGTGCTGGGATTCAAACCTGGGTCTTCTACAAGAACAGCTAGTGTTCTTAACCGATAAGCCATCTCTCCAGGCCCTAAAACTATTTGTTTTAATCATTTTTAAAGATTTGTTTATTTTGGGGGCTGGAAAGTTGGCTCAGCAGTTAAGAGCACTAATGCTCTTGCAGAGTACCCAGGTTTGATTCCCAGCATCCACATGGCAGCTAACAACCATTCTAACTCCAGTTCCAGGGGATTTGATGCCATCTTCTGACCTCCCTGGGCACCGCACAACATGGATGCCCTTATATAAATGCAGGAAATACACTCACACACATAAATCTTTTAAAGAAATACTTATTTTTGTTTTATTTCTGAGCTGGAGAGATGGCTCAGTGGTTAAGAACACTGATTTTTCTTGCAGAAGACCCAGGTTCAAATCCCAGCACCCACATGGCAGCTAACAACTGTCTATAACTCCAGTTCCAGGGGATCTGACAGCCTCGTCTGTCCTCCACAAGCATTGCACGACATGGGCCCATTTACCTACACGCAGGCAATACACTCATACACATAAAATAAAAATATTTTTTAAAAGATTTATTTCTATTTATATGTGTGTTCTGCCTGTGTGTATATAAATGTACCATGTGTGTGCAATGCCCATGGAGACCAGAAGAGGACATCAGATCCCTTGGAACTGGAGTTAGGGACAATGTTAGCTGCCATGTGGGTGTTGAGAACTGAACCTGGGTCCTCTGCAAAAGCAGCCAGGGCTCTGAACGGCTGAGCCATCTCTACAGCACATTTTATCCTATTTATCTCTACCACACCTTATCCTATCCAAAAGTGTTCTACAGTCTTTTCTCTCAACATAGTTATCTCTTGTCAGGTCCGTGGGTGCATGCCTGTAATCTCAGCACTAGGGAAGCTGATGTATGATGATGATGGTACATAGTGTATACCAGGCTAGGCAGGACTATAGCAAGACCCTGTCTCAAAAATACAAAAAGAATCCCATAACATACCTATTTCTCGAGCAAGAATAATACTGCTGAGGCGTATTGGCTGGGTAGATTCAGCAATGAGAACAGCTCTTTGGGAACATAAGGTGCCATTTTCATATAAAGGTTGGACAGTAACTGCATCATGATGGGTGGAATGCCTGCCAGAACAAATACTTAAGAGCATGAAATACGAGGGAAAAAGGCAACAGGTGAAGAAATATGCTCCTTCCATGGTACATACTCCTAGGCACAGTAGCACTGTCAAAGGACACAAGACTTAAAATGCAAGAGACTGATCAGTCCTTTCCTAATGATCTGTTATGCAAAGATCTAAAGTTATATAACCCTTCCCTCCTTTTTTTTTTTTTTTTTTTTTTGTCTTTTTGAGACAGGGTCTTAGCCCCAGCTGTCCTGGAACTCGCTATGTAGACCAGGCTGGCCTCAAACTCACAAAGATCTGCCTGCCTCTGCCTCCCAAGTGCTGGGATTAAAGGCATGCGCCACCACACCTGGCCTCTGCAGGTTGTTTTAAAATAAGACTAATGCTGTGGGAAAATTGCACTGAGGCTGTTTGCAATAAGGCACAGACGTTCCTCATACCTTGAGAAATGATTTCCTCTAAGCCTAGAAATTGGGCTGCTATCTAAGACAGAAAATTTGCCTATATTATGAGTGAATTCAAACAAAAATATAAAACAATCATTAACAGCCGGGCGTGGTGGCCCTTGCCTGTAGTCCCAACACCTGGGAGGAAGAGGCAGGCAGAGGTCTGTGAGTTTCAGGCCAGCCTGATCTACATAGCAAGTGAGTTCCAGGGCAGCTGGGGCTACAGGGAGACCCTGTCTCAAAGACCAAAACAAAACAACTCCCCCCATCATTAGCATTTTGAATGGATGAAATAAACCTTTCAATACTGGATTCTGCATGATAGACATTCAGTTATGAAATACATCACACTGAGTCCTCTACAAGCTCAATTCCCTTCTATGTCCTCATAAAATGAAAGCTGAACTTCTTATATTCTGGAAAAGATCTCACTGCTCCTAAGAGGCAGGGAAGGGGATAGGGGTGGAGCTCAGTAGTAGTGCAAAACCCTGAATCCAATCCTCAGTACTGCAGACAGACAGGAAATGGCTATCTCTTTCACTTAGGATGAATGTTCTGGTATCTCAGAGCTAGCTTTGGTTAGGCTCTCTTAAAATTCAGGCAACCAAATGGCCTGTCATTGGGTTTTCTCACATCAGAAACCCAAGTCTTTTCAGCTCCAGTCACAAGGTCATTATCCCAGACTTGAAATCCCTTAGGGGGCAGGGAGGGGTCATATCACAGGCAAACCTCATCAAATGAAAACAGTATTTGCTTCCTAAGACTGTAGGAAATGGGTTAATACAAAGTGTGTAGTTAAGTACTCTAAAGTTAGCTGTTTTAGAACATCCTCATGTTGAATAGCTTCCTCATGTTGAGGACCTTCTGTTCCTAAACAGGTCTTTCTAGGTCTTTCTGTTCCTAAAGAAACTTCCTAGCGTCTTGGGAACACTGATTTTTGTTGTTGCTCTATGGGTGCTATGTGGCCCAGACCTCCCACCTTATTGGTTACAATAGGTTTCCATTCAAAGTTCCTCAAACTGGGGAAAGTGCCAATACCTGCTAGATCCAACACTGGTCTTCCCTGCGCCCCGGCAGTTCCTTACACTCAGCTGTCTCAACACATCCAACTTAATTTCTTTCTTAAGGTCCCTTATAATTCATCCACCCTGCGAGACCACACGGCCTTCCCTCGAGGAATAGAGGTACCCCTGCCCTCTTTACAGGACGCTGGGCGTATGTAATCTTGGGACCTCCGTCCCCCTCACCAGGTGTAGCATCCCCGCTGCGCCTCCAGGAGGAAGGGCACCCGGCCTGGCTCCCGGCCGAAGGGTAGCAACACTTGTGGCACGTTAAGCTTGTTGGCCAGGGTCCCAATTAAATACAGCAACAGCAAGTGGTGGTGTGGCGCCAGGGAAAAGAGGAGCCCGAAGCTTTGGGGTTGGAAAGCCCCAGAGCCAACCATGGCGACTGCCTGGTCTCAACTTCGCGCTCAATCAAGCTGCCGTACACCAGCGTCAACCAATCCGTAGCCACGACGTCATAAGGAAAGGTGGGAGGGTGGAGTACCTTTATTGCTGGGAATTGTGGGCACTTTCTAAGTCCTTTAGGAAGCCAACCATCTTATGGGAATTTCAGGTTACCGACCCAGCTACCGGCTCAAAGGGCTACTTTTAAAAAAGTATTATTTTTTTTGAGACAGGGTCTCCCTGTAGCCCCAGTTGTCCTGGAACTCACTATGTAGACTAGCCTGGCCTTGAACTCAGAGATCCGCCTGCTTCTGCCTCCCAAGTGCTGGGACTACAGGCGTGTGCCACCACGCCTGGTGTAGTGCCTGCATGTAGGTAAATGTACCCGTGTCATGCAACGCCAGGGAGGTCAGAAGAGGCTGTCAGATCCCCTGGTACTGGAATTTCGGACAGTTGTTAGCTGCCATGTGGGTGCTGGGATTCAAACCTAGGTCTTCTGCAAGAACAACCAGTGTTCTTAACCGCTGAGCCATCTCTCCAGCCCCTCAAAGGGTTACTTTATACTAAATATTCGATTTTATACTTTTTTAAATTGTAATGAACAGGCAAAAATAAATGAAGTCTAAAAACCCAAATAATGTTTCCCATTCAATTCTTTGTTGGCTGGTCTTTTTTTTTCTTCAGACAGGGTCTCCCTGTAGCCCCAGCTGGCCAGGAACCTGCTAAGTAGACCAGGCTGGCCTTGATTTCAAAGAGATCCACCTGTCTCTGCCTCCTGAGTGCTGAGATGAAAGTGTTGAACCACCACACCCAGCTCCAATAGGCAAGTTTTGAACAGTTTTTGTCTGCTTTCAATATATACATTAAATCCTGTTCCTGTCAACCACAAAGACCTAGTTTCAATTCAATCTTTCCAGCTCCTGTGGAGAAAACACATTGATTTAATAAATAAGTCAAATAGCTCTTGAGGATTGGAGGGACTGGTTCTTTATTTCAAAAAAGACACTTGTCAATATTCAGTATCAAAACAGTTGCACTATGGGATTCTTTCTCCCATCTGGCCCCTAAGAGACCACAACAGAGGAGAGTACAAATAAGCCAGTAAGCTGCAGGATGCACACCTCACAGACCCCACATTAACCACTGAAAAATGGCACTGGGTGGGGAAACTTTGATAGATCAGCATACCCCTAGCCCACAGACTGCAAAAAATCCTCACAGCCGACAGGGTGGCCAGGGTAACCAAACCCCGAAAAGCAAAGTTTCAAAATAATACAAAAATTTTAAAGTTTTGTACATAAGCTATTCAAGATTTCTCCAGCACAGACTGGTAACAGCACAATGAGATGGCACTTCAGAGCAGCTTCCAAGGGTGAGATGGGTTGCAGATGGCTGCGTCAGCGGCAAAGACACCATCTTCTCTCTCTCCCCCTTTTGGAGGTAGGAGAGCACTAAGTTGTCACCTCAACACTGAGGGGCACATGGTCCATTGTGAGCATCCGGAAGGGGGTAGCGAGGAGACAGGTTTGGTCTTGGGGCTGGAGTTGAATGGTAGAGTGTTTGCCTAGCATGTACAAGACCCTGGGCACCAGAAAGAAGGGATGTCTCAGAGGTCTTATCGTCTTAATTTGGTCACATCTGATGGAAAAAGTAAAAAATAGTAAGAATAAAGTTGTTCAAAGATACCTAAAACTGAAATCTTCACAGCCCAGTTCTGGTTTTTGTTTTTAGCTAACTTCCTAGACTCCCCTTTCTATTTGGCTAGGACTCTGTACAGAGCAATGAGGTTTCCCACAGTGGAGTCTGCCTGGGCTCTGCTGGCTCTCAGTAAGGCAGGCCCATGTGTTCCTCCTCTATGGAGAGGGCAGTATGCACTAGGCTGAAAAGTTACCTTCCCAAAGTGAGAACGGAATTAAGATTAAGCTGCAGAATTACTTGGAATGTTACAAACGGTTGCTACAACAAAAAAGTAATTACAAATGTGTACATCACGACATGCATCAAAGACACTTTGCTTTGTGCTCACATTCCCTTAAATGCTGTTCCCAAAGGTGCTCCGCCCCTCCCAGCTGAACTCTGGGAAGAGGCGGAGACAGTTTGGTAAAAAGACATGAGGGGGTAGAGGGGGTGGCAAAAGGAGAAAGCAGCCTTCAGTTAAAAGATCAGCCCTCAGGTTCAAGGTCAGCTTCAGGCAGGCCGACCTCAGGCGAAGTTAGGGTCAGAGGGAGGAGCGGCCGCAAGGCAGGACTGGGGAGCTCTACATCTCGTTCAGGTCCAGCAGAGTCTGGTCCAGCATCCTTTGTGTACAGAGGTGTTCCTCTTTGGTGCACTTCAGCTTATCTAGTGGGGATAAAGGAGAATTACAGCAAGTAAAGTTCCACCTTTACCCATTCTGAGACTTGCTCCTGAAGATATGGACAATAAAGCGCTGCCTTCTCCACCAGACATGAGCTCTTGCATCACTGGGTTCTGTGGGGCTCTGGCTGGACTACTGAAGCTAAAAAGTTGCTCTACTTCCTAGAGGAAGGAGCTGAGCCTTATCAGCCACTTCCTCTCTCTCCCCCACACAAGCGGGCCTGAAGCATCAAGCACTCACTCTTCCAGGCTTTTTCCATAGCACATACCTACTTGAAATGGCACACTAGAGTGTGACCACTGAAAACAAGAGCAGGCCAATTTATACCAGAACACCAGACTCTCAAGGAAAAAGCACAAGACAACCCAATGCTCATGAACTATACACTTTATCCAAAAAGGGGAAAGGAACAGAGTCCTCAGTGACTCAAGGAAAAAAAGCCAAGAACACTGCCCAAACACACACTTGTAAGCCACACCTGAGATTTTAGCAGAGCCATCAACAGAGCTGGCCTGTGATAATTACTTTAAACATAAAAGCAGGCAAAGGCATCAAGAACGGACGCATCAGGAAGGACCAGTGGTGGGATATCAAGCATTTCATCTGCCTTCTGAGCAAACAGACCACTGAGTGCTCGGGAGGAAAGCACTCAAATCTTCACCTCACAGATGGTGGGTGACAGCGTCCCAGGCCCACTGCCACATCCCATTCCCTTCTTTCCCTTCCCTGTTTCCACCCAGTCAGAAGGGCCCATCCCTAAGCCTGCAGATGAAGCAGTTACAACATCTTGTCAAGTCAGTCTTTTTATTAGGAAACATCCATGCAAGAGAGCAAACCCTACAGTCAGTGCACAAGTGAGGGCAGCAGGTAAGGGTAGAGAGCAGATTCTCCAAGTTCCCCACTACATCTCCCAGGCCCCTTTCTTCGTTATCTGCAATCTCTTCTGAAAGACAGAAACTATTTAGCTGTTCCAATTTCATGGGGATGTCAGGATATCAACAGTTCTCCAACTGACCTAATTAAAAAGCAACTTGCTTAGGGCAAAATAACTTTTTAAAAAAGACAATCAGCTTTTCACTGGGGTCCAGGTCAGTGGTGTGAGCAGTGTGCTCGGTTTACTGGGCGTCAGGGAGCCCTGCCCCGTCAGTCACACAGATCATGCAGTGTTAGCTTCAGCTCATTAGAAAGCAGGCGGTTTCGCTCAAGTTGGCTGTAGAGGCGCTCTGCAGAGCAACAGAGAAGAGAGAAAGAGGAGAGGAAAAAACGGGAGGAGAAAGAGAAAAAGGGAAGGTTAGTAGAGCACCAGAGAAACGTCTTTCAACTAGCTGGTATACATAACATGCACGTATGGCAGAGGGGTGCCAGGGCTCAGGGCAGGAAGTCGGCCAGTTGGAAAGACCAATACAGTAAAAATTTCAGATTGATGTGCTGGTAGTACCACGTTTCAAATGTGAAAATACGTTTCCTTCACAGTATTTCCTGGGCTAAGAAACTGAGACAAGTCAAACAGGGCAAAGAGAGATACTATTGGAGGCACTCATAATGACCTGGGTTTGAAAAAAATTGAACCATTGTGCCGTTCCCCCTGTGGAATGATTTAACACGACACTATACATAAATATTCCTTCCACTCAATCCTGTATTTTCACTTTTTTTTTTTTTTTTTTTCTTGAGACAGGGTCTCCTTGTAGCCCCAGTTAGCCTAGAACTGTGTAGACCAGGCTGGCATTGAACTCACAGAGATCTGCCTGCCTCTGCCTCCTGAGTGCTGGTATTAAAGGCCTGTGCCACCACACCTGGCAATATGCTTTTTAAAGCTTTTTTTTGGGGGGGGGGGTTCTTTTTGAGACGGAGTCTCCCTGTAGCCCCAGCTGACCTGGAACTCACTATGTAGACCAAGCTGGCCTTGAACTCACAGAGATCCACCTGCCTCTGCCTCCCTAGTGTTTAGACTACAGGTGTGCACCACCACGTCCAGCTCGTATTTTATTATTTTTATTTTATGCGTATGAGTATTTTGCCTGCATGCATGTAAGTGCACATGTGGGCAATGCCCCTCAGAGGCCAGGAGGTGGCAGATCCCCTGGAACTGGAGTTAGGGGTGATTGTTAGCAGTCATGTGGGTTCTGGGAATGAACCTGGATCCTGTGGTAAACGTTCTTAATTTTGAGCCATCTCTCCAGCTCCTGTAAATGCTTCTTATAGCAGGCTTAAGAGACACACCTAAAAGTCCTATCCAATTCCTATCTGAGTTCCCCTTTTCTAAAAGAAACTCAACCTCTTATTAGAAGTAGCATGTCCAGTATTTAACCACTGGAAACCAAGTAAGACTGTTGGTTTTTCATCCTTCCTTAAAGCGGTGGTGCTCATACAATCCAGTTCAAGCCAGTGGGAGGTAGGGGAAACTGGAGCTTGTGGGCAAATTTTAGCTTTCTCTTGTCTTGAATATAAATGTGATGTCCAGATCTACTTCTTTCAATCTTGAGGGTCAAAGTGACTCTATCTTTAGTAGGCTACAGGTATTCATTTGTGGCAAGACTTGTTCATAATTCTGTCCCACTAAGCTTTTTTCTTATAGCCCAATACCAGTGTTAAGTAAGTGCTCAAGTCCACTGGCTCTACCTCGGTTTTCTACTTGGAACACACCGTAAGGAGGAAATGAATGATGGATGCTGCTGTATTTGTTTTGTTTTTTGCTTGTTCAGTAAGTTTTCTGTCGTTACGGAAAAAAATCTTCATAGGAAATTGCTTTAGCTCTCAGCAGCCCGTTCCTGAGCTCTGAGGAAGCTTGTCTTCTTTAAAAATATGGAACACTTCACAAATCTGCGTGTCATCCTTACACAGGGGCCATGCTAATCTTCTCTGTTATCATTCCAATTTTAGTGTATGTGCTGCTGAAGCAAGCTGTTTTGTTTTGTTTTTTAAGATTGTGTCTTTGTCCCACCATACCCAGCCATATATCCATTTTAAGCAAACTCATTCCTGGTCTACTTCTATCATCCCCTGAAGTTTCAAGTCTCTCCCCATGTTTTACAGCCCATTTCAAAATGAGACATGGTCTCATTTTAGAGACAGGTCTTGCTGTTTTCCCGAATAGCCCTAAAATTCTGTTTTTAAGCAGTCCTCCTGCCTCTGAGACTCCTCAGTGCTGGAACTATAGGGGTAAACCACTCAGTTAAAGCAGTGGTTCTTAGTAAGGGTAGTTCTGTCCATTATAGCCCCAGGAATATGGAAATTTGTAGTGTGTCAGGGGGTGCATTTTTGGGAGACAGAATCTTAGTATGTATCCCTGGCTGGCTTTGAACTTACTATAATCTTCCTGCCTCTGCCTAAAGTAGTGTGGTTATAGATGTGTGCCACAATGTTCGACTATAGGTTAAGTTTTGACTACCACAATGACCAGAAGGCTCTACAGACATTTACTGGCCAGGGAACAGCAATATGACAACATTCAGAATCATTCTGTCTGAGAATTACCCTATGCTTCAGCTTACCAGCAAAAAGCACAACAGAGTCAATGAGCTCCAAGAGGCTTGGCACCGGACCTCATTCTGGGGACATTCTTGACAAATACTAGGCATTCAAACTTGTGAATCTCACTGCATGTTTATCCAACCTCCTCCATATCCAACTTAGATTCCCATGTCTGTCTTGCAAAAGAAGGTATTCCCGGGATTTTGTTCCTTCTACCAGTCCATTCCACTTAGGGCAAACAATAAAGACTGTGAGCAATTTATTGCCTAATAAAGCCCAAGATAGAGTTCCTTAAAAATCATATGTAGTCAGAAACTAACTACAGTTTTCTCACCTTGAACTTAGCTTCCAACGGCTACTTCTAATGACTAAAACTTCAGGTCCTGATGTTATTAGTACATTAAAAACTCCTGGTTCCCTGATGACAGCAAAACAAAAAAGGCAAAGCAGGGGACCCACTGGCTCAGAATTAGAAAAGAATTCCAGGGATGGCTGGCAAGATGGCTCAGCAGATAAAGACACTTGCTATCATGCTTGACGACCTGAGTTTTATCTCTGGTGTCCTGCGCCATGTCAAACATGTACACCCACACATTACTTAAATGCAATTCAAAAAAGAATCCTACCAACAGAAGCTACCAGATAGATGCCTCTTATGTCTCACCTCCTATTCTTAGTTCATTCCTTTCCTTTTCTCCTCCCTTCCTCTCTCTTTCCGCTACTAAGAGGGGACTGATTGCAGGGCCTTGCACATATTCAGCAAATAATTCATCTGCATTCCTCAGACCTCTTTGTATTTTTATTCTAAGACCGCATCTTGTTAAATTCTCAGCCTGGCCTTCCAACTTCTACCCAGTGTCTAGAACTGTGCTGGACAACGGGCAACAGCTACATGTGATTAAATGTGAGTTTCATTTATTTAAAAATAAATAAAATTAAATAAATAAAATTTCAGTCTTATCATACGACAAATGCTTAACAGCCATAGCAGATAATGACTACTATACTAGAAATCACTACCAAAAGCTCTACCAGACAGAACCACTCTGAAAAGCTCAAAATTAACCCTCAAATTACTAGAGTCTCCTTGGGGCTAGAGAGATGGCCCAGAGATTAAGAGCACTCACTGGCTGCTCTTCCAGAGGACCTGGGTTCAATTCCCAGCACCCACATGGCAGCTAACAACTCTCCCTAACTCCTGTTCCAAGGGATCCAAAACCCTCTTCTGGCCTCTGCAGACTTTGCATGACACAGGTCCACTTATATCACAGGCCAAACACTCATACACATGAAATAAAAACAAATTGAACAAAAAAAAAAACTTTAATTACTAGCGTATCCCATGAGTACTCACTCTAGTCACCTTCTTTCCCAGTCTTACTGCTGGAAGCGAGCACTGGAAACCACCACCTCTTCTACTCATTCACCTTCTAGCCCTCCAAACACTTCCACCTGGATTCCTTTCCAACTAAGATTTTCCTTTTTATCTAACCCTTTTTGCATTTGTAATTATTCTTTATGGTGTAGTGTGTCTGCATAACTTAAACTGCTTGCAATCCTTTTGGATCCACAAATCTCTTCTACTTCTCACACACATGCTTCTCTCACCCTCAACATCCCAAACTATGGGATGTACGACACGACCCCCTACACCAGTCTCTAAACCAGGAACCTAATTTTGCTTCCTCACATTTAGTTGGCAGGCACCTCTTGTCAGGCCTGTTGGTAGTACATGTCTGTCCCAGCACTTGAGACAGGAAGACTGCCAAGTTTGAGGCCAGCCTCAGCTACAGAGTGAGACTGTGTCTCAAAAAACTAAATGAACCAATAAAATAAAAGGTCCATCTTTGAGAGTCACCTTCCTATAATCACCAGGCTAGCACAAATTCCAAGAATGCTCTGGAAACCCGCAGTCACCTAACCCAGCATTTCCCTAAGAGGACACAGTGCCTGGCTAGTAGTGCATGCAGTAGTGTCCGTTGTAGTCATGGCATCTACTCAGCACACCTCTGTGAACTTCAAATAAAACAAATCTAAAGCTGGCTGGGTGTGCTGGTGCACTCAAGAAGCAGAGGCAGAGGCAGAGGCAGGCCAATCTCTGTGAATTCAAGACCAGCCTGGTCTATGCAGTGAGTTCCAGGCCAGCTGGGGCTACAGGGAGACTGATTCAAAGACCAAAAACAAATCTAAAGCAAGAGTGGATTTGAAGAAAACATTAACATATCTAACAGGGAAATAGGCAGCCTCTGGATCATGGCATGCCAATGACAGAACTTGGTGTCACCATCGCTGTGCATCGCTCTGCTAATGTGTTTCCACTGTTTGTTTTTATTTATTCATCCATTTGATTGTTCCCTCCCTTTGTGAGACAGGGTCTCCCTGTAGCCCCAGCTAACCTGGAACTTGACAGGTACACCTGGCTGGCCTCGATCTCAGATATCTGCTGCCTCTACCTGCTGGGATTAAAGGTGTGCACCACCACATAGGGTTGCTTGTTTAATGTTTATTATTTATGTTTTGAGTGTATGAATGTTTTGCCTGAATATAAGTGCATCACAGGTGCAATGCCTGCTGAGGCCAGAAGAGGGCATCAGATTTCCCCTAGAACTGGAGGTAGGGGTAGTTGCTAGGAACCAAACCTTGGTCCTCTGCAATAGTAGTCAGTGTTCTTAACTGTTGAGCCATCTCTTCAGTCTATCCACCCCCAACACTTTTTTTGGAGACACTATGTAGCCCTGACTGGTCTGGAACTCAGAGGTCTGCCTACCTCTGTCCCCAGAGTGCTGGGATTAAAGGTGTATGCCACCATGATACAGGGTTTTGATCTTCCTTCCCTAGTCTCCCAAGTGCTAGGATTATAGGCTTGTCCACCAAACCCAATTTGACAATTATATTAGGGGAAACCACCTAGTTGTATCTTTCTTTCCCTTTCCCTGTCTTTTCCTCCCTTCCCTGGCCCTGTCATTCTTTCTTTCTGGTACTAGGGTTCAAACCTAGGGCCTTGTCAATATCAGGCAAGTGCTCTACCACTATGCTACATCCACAGCCCTGGATACTGAAAAGAAAAGCAGGTTTCAAATGCATACTCTGGGAAGAAACTGAAATATTACACAAGCCACACTTAGCTACACTATTGATGTTTAGCTATTTGCTGTGTAAACTGAACAGGAGTTTCTGTGCATACCAGGAAAAATTTCACTAGTAGTCCTCATCCTCATGCACATTATTTGAAATATGTGTGACTGGTTATTTTCCAATAATTTACTATATGTCTTATAACTCATTAGAAAATGCTAACAGGTAAATGCTAACAACCTCAAATATGTAAGGAAGATTTAAAGAAATGTCTGACTATTGAGAATTCAATCCATTATGTTATGTGTTTGTTTGTGACATAGGACAAAATTAGTTAACTGTTAAGAGTACTAACACACAGGCTTCCATCTGTTCTAAGGATGCAGTATTTGAATCATTGGTAAGAGAGTAGAGAATTTTTCTTTTCTTTTCTTTATTACTTCTTTTTTTGGCTGAGGAAGTTTGAACTGGCGCCAGGAAGCTGATCCATGCCTCTTGCGAGCTGGGGAGTCTTCGGTGGTGGTTCCTATACTGATGGGCTTGGTTGCTCTTTCTTCTTGGATTTGGCTAAAACCTGACAAAGATCAGTCACTTATGACAAAAGTTGCCATTTTCTTCTCAATTGTCTCGATCCATGTTGATATGGCTCGGCTCATTGATTTAACGCTGCTAACCATCTCCAGCATCCACTTGAAATTCTCCTGTCTTCAATTCAAATGATGTTATGCAGCTAACAAGACTAACTAGTAACAAGGTTTTGAGTTCTGATCTGCAAGGTGATTGAAGCTGAATCATGTTGCTTATTGGAGTTGTTGCTCTAAGATGTCTTGGTTCCATCCCAATACCTTCTTCTTCCCTTATCATTGTGATCACTTCATCACATTGCTCAGGGCTGATAATCTGATCATCGTCTTCTTCCACTAATGATAGGTCCTCTTCAGCTTCATCTGGATGTGGTAGTTCCGAGAGTAGAGACTATTTATTTAAGGAGACACTTTAACTGTCTATTAATCTTACTATACGGAAAAGGGATCAAAGGGGATGAAAACACTCCACACAGATGACTTATCCTTAAGAACCTGGAAATACTAAGGACAGTCTTTGAGACTTGAGGACCGACACTAGACTTCCTACCATGAGGAGCCTTTTGTAGTCCAACACTCGAGACTCTAATCAGCAGTTCCAATGTCAAGAAAAAAAAGACACACACAAAAGTAGCTTTGATTATATGTAAGTCAGAGAAGGGGGCACCTAGCACAGCTGCCCCCCACATCACACCCGCAAGACTTGTACCCCCATCCTAATGCTTTAGGGGCTAGCCAGGCTGACCCAATGGAATCCAGAGTGAGTGGGGCGCTGGGTTCCCCAAGATCCAGAACAGAGCAGAAATGATGAATTATCTGTATGAAAAAGTAAGGATACTCCAGGTGAGAAGGACTGGACCAACTGAGGCAGCGATTTGGGAGAAAGGAAAAGGGCAACAGGAAAAAGCCAGACACTGCAGTCTACAACATTTGGCTTCACTCAGGGTTAGTGGGAAGCGGAGGCAGACAGATTAGCATTAAGGATCAGGACCCACAGCAAACAGATAAAGTCTGCACTGTTTACTACTTGGCTGCTTCTGGGCCTCAGCTCTATTCTCAGATGTGGTACTGTTCACTACTCTGCTGCTTCACATCCTACGTATGCCCCATTAACATCAGTATCAGGGCACAAACCAAAACTTTGCTTTTCAAGACAAGATCTTGCTATGTGGCAGTAGCTGGCCTTGAATTTGCATCAATCCTTCTGCTTCAGTCTCCAGAGTACTAAGATTTCAGCTTTGTGCCACCATGCCTGGCTTTGAGAAACAAGCACGAAAAATTACACTAGAGAGCTGAGCACGAGGGAGACAACATGCCTGTAATCCGAGCGTTCTGGAGGGTGAGGAAAGATGATTTTGAGTTTGAAGCCAGCATGGCCTATACAATGAGACTCAAGTTAGAAACAGGGAGAGGCCAGGCATGGTAGCGCTCGCCTTTAATCCCAGTACTCAGGGTCTGGCAGAGGCAGGCAAATCTGTGAGTTCAAGGCTCACCTGGTCTACACAGTGAGTTCCAGGCCAGCTGGGGCTACAGGGAGACCTTGTCTCAAAAAGGACCCCGCCCCCCCAAAAAAGAAAAGAAATAGGGAAACAGAAAGTTACACCCAAGGTTAAAGGCCTTCCTAGCTTTCGCCAAACAAGTTACCAGCACCAATGTTTTCAAGAGTGCAGACTGCAGATTCCAAAGGACAAAACTGAAGCACACTATCAAAACCTGTACCCAACACCCACAAGCCAAGATCCCAACCCCACTCTGCTGTCAGATAGTTACATAGAGGTCATGTCATTGAGGGCGTGGTCCAGCTCCTCGCTAATGGCCTTGTACTTCAGTTTCTGGGCATAGAGCTCATCTGGACAGGTACAGGAACCACAGGGAGGAACGAGGGGACAGAGTGAAAGGTATCAGAAGGAGATATAAAGAGGGAATCATTAGAAATTAGGAAAAGTGTGACTCTAGGTCACACTAAAACTAGAAAAGCATCTGTTCTGCCAGCCATACTGGCCATTTTCAATCCACTTTGCCCAATGACCAACTTAACTTCCTGATGCCTCAGATTCAATTGCAACTAGAGTTGAGAACCCAGGCACAACCAGAGATACTAAAGACACCATACCCACCCAATTCCTACAGTGATAGCACCTAACAAAGACAGAAAAGGGAGGAAGTCCACATCCATAGCGACACTTCTCTGCCTACTACTTCAAGTGATGACTATTCATGGACCCTTTGCTCTAGGTTGCCTCCCCAAACCCTTTCAAAGAACATCTGCTACCAAGAGCCTATCCAGGGCATATGCTCAGATTTCTCTAAGCCACTCTCTTTCCCTTATTAAGGTGGACAGTTGCTGAACTGCAAGGATAAGAAAGCCCTGGCACTGGCCAGCTCTGAGACATGGTTATTCCACAGCTTCATATCCTAGAGGTGTCCCACACCTGGGAACAGTGAACAGAACTGCCTGAAGTGGCCACAGGGTGACACACAGTGTTGTGTCCACTAAAATAATGGCTTCCATTTCAGCTCAGAGACTAAAGACTTACATGACTATTAAATTGGAGGTAAATGCTGCAATTGCATCTTTTCAAAAGAAAGGAAATAAATTCCAGAAACACTAGGTATTCTTATTAAAGGAAAAGACTAAATCTAAAAAAAAATCCAATCCAGGTTTGACTGACTTTGCCAAGTATGGTATAGAACAGAACATATTACATATGCCAAGTCACTACCTGGTGGCAAACAGAGAAAAGGTTCAAGATTAACGGGCAAGGCCTTTGTCTCTCTCTAATCCCTCCCAGGCTCCATACCTTCCAAGTCATCAATGGTTTTTTCCAGTTTGGCTACCGATCTCTCAGCAAACTCAGCACGGGTCTCGGCCTGTGGAAATACGAAAGCAATCAGAATGAAATTGCTTCCTAATTCTAGACCTTTCAGAACAAAGCCAGTAAGTCTAAGTCCACATTAACACTTTGCATTCTTCTAAACGTTAATCCCCTCAGCTCACCTCCTTGAGTTTATCAGTAAGAATCTTTATTTCTTCCTCGTATTTATCTTCTTTTTGAGAGTACTGTTAAGAGAAATAGAATAAAAACGTCAAAGAAACTGGTCCAGATGATACCCACCTCCCTACATTTATTCTTACACAGATCACAGACACCCTCCCGGATGCAGTGAATGGTCCAAGACTCAGAGCAAGGCCCAGTTTTTGACAATAGATCCTTTAAAAATTCATCTATTTTCAGTCATAAAACTCACAGTAAACTCCATCAGGATGCTTTTTGTTTGTTTTGGTTAACAGACTAAGCTTTGATTTTACTCATATCAACTCAAAGTGTTTTTCCTTTCTCCAACTTAATCAGCAGGAATCTATATAAACATCCCCCAAAATGGCAGAATGGCCACTATCTTAACTGCTCATTAGTTCTCAAGAGCTGATGGATGACAGTCTACTCTGGTCCCTTATAACTTCCTTTTAGCAAAGCAGTATCAACTTGAGGAGCAAGTGACTCTAGGCACAGGAGACCACAAAGCTATTTTAATCAAAGAAGATAGGAATTAACATTAAACCCACAACTGATGGACAGCAAGTCAGGAGAAAGAGTACATTTCTCACAGGATTATAATGAATGGGGGTTTCCAGTCTTTCATCAAGGGCAGGGCTGGCCCCAGGTCCCAAAGCCTGTCATCTTCACAAACCAGCCCCTACCTTCTCCGCCTGAGCCTCAAGAGATTTGAGGTTGTTGGTGACATTCTTCAGCTCCTCCTCCAGCTCAGAACACTTACTGTGAATATTTTAAGTACCGCAGGAGAGAAAAGGGGAAGAGGAAGAGAATAAAAAAAAAGGAGAGAGACACAACAGATGTGAATTGAACCTATGTGTAGAGAGAGCTGAAAGGCATTATCAGGGAAGAAAAGTCCCTAGGTGACCTGAGCAAGCATCAACCCTCCTCCCTCTACCATGGACTACGTATGCCAGGAGCTGGACCTCCTATGCTCAGAATGTTTGACTACTAATAAAGAACACTGGAGAGAAGTTGCTACCAGAAACAATCACAACTGCTTCTTAGGGTGGAAGAAGAATGGATGCCCAGCCCAAATAATCCCCCAAATCACCCAAGGGATGAAGATACCCTTGGGGAACAGGCAGGAAGCAATTAGGAAAGAAGAGATGAAAGATGCCAAGTAAGTGGAGAGGAATGGAGCATTCCATGAAGACATGAGAAAGCACTCAACAAACCAACGGTGGAGGGGAGGCAGCTGCAAACCAAACCAAACCAAACCAAACTGTACAACGCACGAAACTTCTGTGGGCTTAATGGTTAGTACCTTTTCTTCAGCAGCACTCAGACACTTCAGGTTCTGGTCCATCAGTCTGATTTGCTCATCCATCTCTCGGCAACGGCTGTTAGTGACAGTCACGGGAATGGCACAAGCCAGGTTGTGGGGAGAAAGGTCAAAAAGGAACACAGCAAGAAAACAAGCAGCAAAATGGGGGGGGGGACAAAAATTAAAAATGGGAATACAGCACCACCATGGTCATGATATGTCATGTCTGGAAAGGGAATGCAAGGGAAACACACATGCACTATGCTGACTTTGTTACACAAGGCCAAGAAGGTACCAATGTGAAGCAGGTAATTTTTGCCTATGCTCTAAAGTTCCCCTGCAGATTGGCAAAGCAGTAAAAACAGAGACTTCTGATCTTAAGTCAGAACAGGTCAAGGAGAAAGAGGTTCCAAGTAGAGGGACCCAAGAAGGTCTTCCAATGAATTGTATGCCATTACTAGTCTCTACATTCCCCCAATTTGATAACCTTCCCAAGAAGAAATAAGCAAGCCTTGTTACCTGCTACTAGTCAAGATAAGAGTCCAAAGCTGCTCTTAGATTCTAAGATTCTAAAACAAGCACTGCTGATGACTCCCATCCCTCCCCCTGGCCCTGTTTAACAAGGTTGAAGGAATGCTAGTTTAGTAGTATTAGAGACCAAGCCAAAGGGACAGAACGGTAAAAAGGTTTGGAGATAAGATACTCACGACTCTGCCAGCTCAGCCCGTTCCTCGGTGCGTTCCAAGTCTCCTTCAATAATCACCAACTTACGAGCCACCTACAAGAAAAGAACCCTGTGCAGCCCAAGGAAACAGATAGAGCTTGATGTCACTGAAGAGAGGGACATGCATCTAGAAGGTAACTTACCTCTTCATACTTCCTGTCTGCCTCCTCTGCAATGTGCTTAGCTTCTTTTAGCTGGATTTCCTGGAGTTCCATCTTTTCTTCATCTTTTAGAGCCCGGTTTTCAATAACCTTCATACCTCTATCAGAAAGAGCACGAATGCAACACTGACACTCTAGAGTGTGCCAGCTCCATTTTAAAGTCCAGTCCTCTATTTGCCACCAAAATGGAAATCTCATTGAGCATTCTTTAATTTATGGCTGATTTAATTTAAATTTTCTTCTTATAAAACTAATATATCCTGGGGGCTAGAGAGACGGCTCAGCAGTTAAGACAATGTTCTTGCAGAAGACCCAGGTTTGAATCCCAGCACCCACATGGCAGCCAACAACTGTCCATAACTCTAGTTCCAGGGGATTTGACAGCCTCTTCTGACCTCTGTGGTCACTGCACAACATGGGTGCACTTACCTACATGCAGGCAATATACGCATACACGTAAAAAAAATAAAAATAAAATATTTTTTAAAAAAGACAAAAAACAGCTAATACATCCTTGGGGCTGGAGCTCAGCAATTAAGAGCACTAGCTGTTCTTGCAGAGGGCCCGGGTTCAGTGTCTAGCACCCACATGGCAGCTAACAACTACTGATAACTCCAGTTCCAGAGGATCCAATGCCTTCTTCAAGCTCCTACAGGCATTGTACACATGGATACACTTACATACATGCAGGCAAAACACCTATACACCTAAAAAATTTGTTAATTTTTATTTATTATTTTATGTGTATGCGTGTATTGCCTGCATGTACATAAATGCACCTGTGTCATGCAATGCCCAAGGAGGTCAGAAGCTGTCAGATACTCTGGGACTGGAGTTACAGTTGTTAGCTGCCATGTGGGTGCTTGGGATATGAACCCCGGTCTTCTGCAAGAACAACCAGTGTTCTTAGCCGCTGAGCCATCTCTCCAGCCCACACATAAAATTTTAAAAAAAATTTAATTGTACCCTGGCATGGTGATGCATGACTTTAATCCCAGCACACAGGAGGCAGAGGCAGGTGGCTCTCTGTGAGTCCAAAGCCAGCCTGGTTTACATAGTGAGTTAAACAAAACAAAACAAACAAACAAACTAATACATCCTGGGCTCGAAATATAACTTAATAATAGAACATTGGCCTAGCATATGCAAAACCCAGTTTGATCCCTGGCACTGCAGAGTTATAATATTAATATAGAAGTCACCACTATTCAATGAAAACAGATCTGGCGCCTGGGGGTATTGTTCACTGGTAGAGGGTGTGCTTAGTATAAGACCCTGGGCTCAATTTTCAGCTCCAAGAAACAAAAACCAGGTCCAGAGCTGGATGTGGTGGTACAGGCCTATAACCCAAACACTTGGGAGGTAGAGACAGGAAGATCAAGAATTCAAGGTCAGTCTGGGCTACATGAAACCCTGTTTCAAAACAAAAACAAAACAAAAAAACAGGTCTACAGGGAAATCTAGGTCAGAGCCACCTTATTTGCAGTGCTGGGGATGGAATGCAGGGCCTCGAACATGCTAGACAAGTATGCCACCACTGAGCTGTGCTACTGCCCCATGAACTTCTTTGGAAATTCACAAACCACATACCTCTCACTCTCATCAGCAGCTTTTTCTGCTTCCTCCAGCTTCTGCAGGGCAGTGGCCAGGCGTTCCTGAGCACGGTCCAGCTCCTCTTCAACCAGCTGGATCCTACGGTTCAAGGAGGCCACCTCGGCTTCAGCCTGTATTTGAATGAAAAAGTGGAATGGTGGAAAGAACCAACTGTGACAGTAAAACTAGGACTGACTACCATGAAGAAGCTGGAGTCTAGTGACAAATCCTGTCTTGGCTCAAATGCTGAAAAATCTAATACATAATTATACATCAATTTCCTTCTTTCCCATCAAAGAACTCTTATATGTTCCACATGAAGAATGTTTTGGGGGCTCAAAGATGGTACAGTGGTTAAGAGCACTGGCTGCTCTTGCAGAGGACCTAGGTTCAGTTCCCAGCACCCACAGGGCATTGCACAACTGTCTATAACTCCAATTCCAGAGGGTCTGATACCCTCTTCTGGCCTCCACACTCATACACACAATGTTTTTAATTTAAAAAATAAATAAAAATTCAGTTCCTCGTTCAGACACCTGACAACATTACCCACTTTCTTCTGGATACAATTCCAATTCCTGAACACAAAAGCAGCCAAGGCCAGGCATGGAAGCACACACCTTTAATCCTAGAACTAGGGAGGTACAGGCAAGTGAATGAATTGCTGTAAGTCAGAGGCTAGCCTGGTTTACCTAGCTAAGTACCAGGACAGCCAAGACCACATGGTGAGACCCTGTCTCAAAGAAACAAGATGTAGCCAGAGAAGACAGAAGCTGGGAGCTACTATCCCATGCTTAGCCAACAGATACCTTTCCCTGGCCTTGAACTCTTCCTGTCTTCACATCTTAAGTGCTGGGCTTACAGGCATGTGCCACCATGCCCAAGAGGAATACTTCTTTCTTTCTTTTTTTTAAAATATTTTATTATTTTTATGTGTATGAGTATATTGCCTGCCTGCAGGTAAGTAAGTGCAGCCATGTCGTGCAATGCCCACGAGGACAGAAGAGGCTGTCAGATCCCCTGAAACTGGAGTTACAGACAGTTGTTAGCTGCCATGTGGGTGCTGGTATTCGAACCCGGGTCTTCTGCAAGAACAACCAGTGTTCTTAACTGCTGAGCCATCTCTCCAGCCTGAGGAATATTTATTTAAAGAATTTTGGATTACCTATTAATTTGCTGGTTGATTTTTTAACCCTCTCATTACCGTATCCTAACACACCAGGAGGATGAGTAACTATGTGAATGTCTTTCAGAACAGCTTTTCAGACTGGAAAACAATAGAATCCAAGATGGGGATGTAGGTCTCCCACCCCTTCAGTATTTTCCCTCACCCCCTGGACAAGAAAGTTACCTCTGGCTAAAATGATCAGTTTTGACAACATCATAAAAACAAACATGGACAGAGAGAATGCTTGCACCTACTGCCACTCCTCCATTTCTGAACTTTCTATTCCTCTAACAATCTCCTAAACTGCACTGAACGTCAATACAATTTATGACAATCTCCCTGGCTTTCACGCACAACAACAAAGTACAAATTCAAGCCCAAGTGACCCATGTACTGGCCATGGTATAAGAAACCAGAAAGGTGGTAACATGAACACAGTAGAATAGGCTCCTCATTAGTGTGATGGTGCATGCCTATAATCCCAGCACTCAGGAGGCTGAGACAGAAAGGTCATGAGTTCATGGCCAGCACACAATGCAGTTCAGATACTTACATCCAAGTGCCAGGTAAGTAGGAGTCATCTACAACTCATATCGTGCCTGAATTCTATTGCCCTAATTTCCTCTTAGCAGGCAAGGGTGGTGGCAGCTAAAGAATCTGGGCCACTAGCCCTATGGGGAAGTCCAAAAGATGCCTGTTAACAATCAAGATTTAGACAAAAATTTCCACCAGCATAGGAGGTTCACAGGACTGGGAAAGAAGGCAGGAGGCTAGGGTACAAGCTAACTATCAGGACACAGGAAAAGGAAAGTGATAAGTCTACATAAACTGAAATTACTAACAATTTGTATTTCTAACTAACTATTCAGACCACCACAAAGACAAGTAGTATGCTCTGGTTCCGTGTTTTCCAAGAAAACAGATGTCTCCTAGGACAACACAGATTCATCCTCACAAACCTAACAAGACCAACCAGGTAAGAGCAAGCCAGGCTTTCAGGCAGACTGTGAACCACTGGCAGTCCTAGACAATGCTCTACTCCATGTCAATGCCTAAAATCAAAATAAGAAAAAAGCAACCTGACTTGGAGGAAGCACATGAAATCTAAGTCCCCATCCAGCTCTGAGAAAAGATAACAAGCTGTGGGGGCAGGCTGAAATTTCCGTGACAACGAGCTGGCTCAGGCATTTTCTCCAAAAACCAGCCATTTGTAATAGAATTCTTTACAAGGGTGAAAAAGGAGGAAGAGAAAATACATAGTGGTGTCCTTTCAAGAGCAAGCCTGTATCAAAAACAGAACCCAAAGGGCTGGAGGTGGCGGCACACGCCTTTAATCCCAGCACTCGGGAGGCAGAGGCAGGGGGATCTCTGAATTCAAGGCCAGCCTGGTCTACATAGCGAGTTCTAGGCCAGCTGGAGCTACAGGAGACCCTGTCTCAAAAAGACCAAAAACCAAAACCAAAACCAAAAGAACCCCCACAGAACCTAAGATGAGGGTCCCTGCAAAGCTTCAGAGACCCAGAGGGCAGTGAGGATACTGCTGTCCCTTTCCTCCTCCTTCTCCCACAGATCAGCTCTCTTCACAAACAAAAGCCTGAAAAATTAAGATCTTATACTACATTTAAAGGAATAAGGAAGACAATTTGGCTTTGACTTTAAACCAGAGCTTACATTGATCACTCATCCCATTCAGATCAAGTACCAAGAAATTGCCAACCTTTTGCATGGTAGCCTGATCCTGGGGAAGACTCACTTTATCCTTTTCTGATCATCTTAGGTTTTATTTAGCACACAAGGCCAGTAGAGGTTTGGGCTGTTCAGACTGTCTACCTCTGCCCAGCTTAGAGGATACAATGGGAAATCCTTCCCTTTAGTAATAATAGGATTCTCCACTGCCAAGAGGCAAAGACCATGGGCTGAGGGTGGAGTGTAGCAGCCATTTGGTCACGTCAGAAGAAGGCTGACAGAAGCTTTGGTTATGATGTAGGTGGAGTTTAAATGCTACCACTGAGGTCTCTGTACGGCTTAGTGAGTAAAGGTGCTTGCCAAGGAGAGATGCAAGTCCAATAGGAAAGAATTTACAAAGTTGTTTTCTGACCTCCATACATGTGCCAGCATACACATTATCATACACACACAATTACGGGGTCAAGGACGGAGGGGATAGTCTAAATCTGGCATTCTGCCACTGTGGTTTCTCTTCTTAGATAAAAGCCACAAGTGTAATTTGAAAAAAAGATCTCATTAGAAAAGTGAGGCCTCAGCTCTGAGGAAAGGACTGCTAGAGTACACTATGTCCATCCGCCTCTCCCAGGGGGCTGAACAATGGATACTGTGTCCTTAGGGAATTTCAGTTTTACCAGGGGGTTGGAAAGTTGGGAGGACTTATCAGCTGGCCCAGAGCAAACAAAGGTGGAGTCTAAGCTGAGATACTTAGAGCAAAGGGCTGTTTGCCTCTCCTGTAGCAAGTGTGCTCTGGAATGGGGTCAGAAAAAGGGAGGCAGTGGCCAGTCCAATCTAAACTCTAAACTGGAGAGGTGATACTGCCTGTCCTCTTGTCCAAACCCACCCACCGACTTGTCTAAAATCTCTCCCCAGACACTAGGAATTTGGGCTTCAGGCCAGAATCAGAGCCACTGGTCAAAGCCCACTCTCCTCCCTCAACAGTTCTCCTAAGGTTTGAGACCACAGCAAAAGGAAAAAGAAAAATACTACAAGAAGTTAGGAGAAGTAGTTTAAAAACGTAAGATGAACTGTCTACTTACAAAGGGTTACAATGGAGCCCCTGTCATGGTAATGAGCACAGGTATTTCAGAAGCTGAATCACTTGAGCCCAGGAACTCAAGGCTAGCCTGAGCAGGTAAATTTTAGTGTTAAAAATCCATATTTTTAATCACCACCAATAAACAGGGTACAGATTGTGTAACATGAGTAAGGCCTGATCCCCAGCACTACTGAAAAACAAACAACAAAAACCAATAAAAACCTTCTTACACAAATACAAAGGAAACTCAAATGCAAAGTAGATTTAAGGAGGATGATGCTATACTATAAAGGTCAATCTCAAAGCCAAGAGCAGGAAGGACTGATCTCAAAACAACTGTCTCAGCTCTGGTCTCATCCAACTTAGTGACAGGGCAGCTTGGATGGCCATACAAAGTAAGTAGAAAAATGCTTGACCGCCTACTAATGTAACAGCATGGGACAGCATCAGTGAGGCTGAGCTCCTGAGCATCCAGCCCTAGAACAGGTGCCTGCAAACACCACATTCCACAACACCCTAATAGAACAGGCAGCCTGAGCATGCTCCCTTCCCACAGTATCTCCTCACTGGGGCTCAAAGTTCATCAGAGCAGAAAGTCAAGCATAGGCTCTCAAGCTCACAAGGGAGATACTAGTTTCAAAGTTTAACCACCACCTCACTTCCCCATTCTGAGGACTTCCTCCCTAGACTTCAACTCAGTAAGCATATTTGGTAAGCTCTGAGGGAGTAGCTTACCATGTGAGAATGCTCACACTGGTACTTATCACCTTAAGAGTCACCAAGAGTAGGGAAAAGAAAAGGCCAAATTTTCCCACAAGGAAACAGACCAAATTCTGGGACATAAAGACACACCTCTGCCTACCTAAAAACACTGCTTGGGTACCCACTCTTCAACAGGAAGTCTAAGATGCTGCCGCACAACAGGCCATGTCCTTCTGCTAAACTGTCTTCCTCTTTGAAAGAAAGCCTTCTATCTCTAGAACACAGAAGACAATCTCACTTGAAGCAGAAGCTGCTTATGTGCCAGGAGTGCTGAAGCATGTCTGTAATCCCAGCACTTGGGAAGCTTAGGTAGGACTGCTTAGGAGTTCAAGGCTAGCCTGGACTACATAGGAAGATCCGTCATCTCAAACAAAACCAGGTTGCTGCCATACTAGACACACAGAAATAGATGAGAAGACAAATTCTTACATCTTATGCCCAGTAATAAAAACAAGTATTTTAATAATCTGTGAGTATAACCTAGACTAGAGCTGTATTTTCCTTTTCCAAACTCCACTCATGTTAGCCCCCAAAGAAGCAACATTAAAAAAACTTTCCAAGGGGAAAAGCAATAAAGAACACCAATAAACCCTATGTGTTCTTTCACTGGGTCTTTAAATATTCTCCAAAAATCAAAGAGTCAACTGGAAACTGCTCCACCTAATAGAATGAACCCTAGATCCTGGAAAATACTATGGTTTTCTTAAGCTAGCCAATCACATCTAACAGATTCAAGAAATCTCAGGAGTATATTCATTCCACCAACACTGCCCCGTTGAACCAAAAACAGAGGCTGTACAGATTAACAGATGAAGTGGCGAAGGGCCTTCTCCAGTGCCGCCCATTAATTTGATCCCACCCTCCCCATTGTCCTGGTCAATCAGAAACCTTAAGATTGCTGCGGTGTTTGATTCTCCGCCATACAGTCCCTTATCAGGCCTGCTTGAGAGAAATGTTCTCCGCAAGTCAAGTTTGCACAATAAAGCCCTGAATCTAGCAGACGTTCCAGCCTTCGAGGTCATCTTGGGCAAGGTCTAGAATGTTTGCAGGCTCCGACATTTGCACTACCGTCCCGCTTCACATGGACTGAGAGCGGGTGTGCCAGTTACACGAGCTCCCCATAAGAGGAAAGGGCCCCAAGCAGGAGGATGGGAGGAGGTGCTGTGGCCTCAAGCTCGGCCAGGGAGGGAGGGCGGGCACCGTGCTTCCTTTCAGCCAACTGCTGCCTCATTTCCTGAGCAGGAGGAGGGAGCGGAAAAGATGCCAGCAGACCAGGCCTGGGGGGCCTTTTGGGGGTTCCCACCTCCTACCTCCATCCTTTCACAGGATAGGTTCTGCCCTTCCCCGGCCACAAGAGCACCCATTTATTTATTCTTACCCCTTGGGCCGGAAACCTCAAGCGAGAGCAGGGCGCCCCCACCCTTCGCAGGGAAGTGGGGGAGGGAAAGGCCGAGCCCCTCCCCTGGCCGCACCCGGCTCGGAGGGACTGAATGAATGAGTTGGGAAAAAGAGAAGTGCTGCACGGCCCCGCGAGGCTCAGGTCTTTCCAGGGTCCAGCCTGCTCGCGCGGACACCGAGCTTCCCGCTTGCCCACAAGCTGTCCCATCGGAGTCTCACCTACCTCCGGCCTCCAGTTCACCCATGGCCTCGTGGTCCCCAGGAGCCTGAGCCCTACGGCAAGAGGTCCCTCCCGGGCAACTCAGCCTGTCCTCCTGACTCCCCTCGCCCTCGGAGCGTACCTGTTCCCGGGCCCGCCTTTCTCCCTCCACTTCCCGCTGGAGGCGCTCGGCCCTCTCCTCTGCATCATCGGCCTGTTGCTGCAGCACCTGGATCTTGCGCTTCACCGCCTCGATAGTGGTGATACCGGCCATGGTGCCCACCCAGCTGCTTCTGGAACGCGGTTCCTACCTCCGCTCGGCTTTGCTGCCGCTTCTCACCCCTACTTCCGCCTGCTCCGCCCTGAAATACCGGAACTCACCCACCCGCCCGGATGTGACGCCGCCTCCACCGTGCTCTCCCACTGCCGAGCAGGCGGGAAGGCCGTCCACTCCAGGGACAGCTAGCCCAGAGTGAGTGGAGGAGCCTCCCAGTTGCCCTAGGCGACCGCTCCCAGCGGCCTTTCAAGGGCCAGTAAGTGGGGGTGGGGTTGGGAAGGGCTACCATAGTAACTGGGAGGCGGTTCACAGTCTAGCCTCACCCACCAGGCTGCCTGCTGACAAAGGTTGGCCCATTTACAAGTATGGTGCGGTCCTTAACACTTTCGCAATTGACACCTCTCTAATCTCATGCCTACCCACCACTCACTCACTAGCAAGTGTGCTCCCCTCAATATAAAGTATCCGACAAGTTTACGCTTCTTCTTGCTCTACGACAGACTCCAAAACCAAGTTCTAAGAAAAGCCTAAAAAACTAGATTTCATTTTGCTAGGAGTCCCAGGCCAGCCTCCTTTCAGAATCTTTTCAGAAGGGCTGTAGCCATAGCTCAGCTCATAATTTGTCTAGCATGTACGAAGCCCTGGGTTCAATCCCCAGCACTACATAAACCAGGCCTGGTGGCACATATCTCATCCCAGCACTTGGGAAGTGGACACAGAAGGATCAGAAATTCAAGGTCATCCTTGGCTTCACAGCGAGTTTCGGGCCAGTCTGTGTTACAAGAGACCCTGTCTCGAACAGTAAGAACAAAAAACTACTCAGATAGGTTCTCTCCCATCTCCTGGAAGCCTATGAAGGAACTACTGGGATGAAAGATATGGGCAAGTTGGCCACGTTTGCATCCTATGTAGCATCAGTTATGAACTTAAGTTTCTATTTAGAATACCAGCCTTGTTCCCTATTTTGAGAGTCAGTAAGCACCATTTAACCAGCCAGCCCCTTTGAACCTTGGAATGATTCAGGATTTGGTAATTTAATCATCATGTTCAATCCCTTTGGTAGACAAGGGAAGATCTTATGCCTGTGTTCTACCAGGAAGAGTTTCTTACTAGAGTCCGGGTTAGAATATCCTTGGTGCAACAAGACATAAGTATCTGGAAAATTACTATGGAATTTAATCTCTAAAGTGTAAAAACTTTCATCAATTTTATTGCTCCTTCTGCTTTCAGGCTCTCCAAAGAACTGTTATGAGCTAAATATTGCCCCTACTATATGCTGGGCGTGGTGGCCAGCACTGGGGAGGCAGAGGCAGGCAGATGTTGAGACTGAGGCCAGGCTATTCTACATGGCTAGTTCCAGGACGGCTGGCACCTCAGGAAGACCCAGTCTCAAAACAAACAAACAAAACCAAACAACAACAACAAAACCTTCCATACAGGATTTATGGAAGCATAATTGCAAAGAGATTTATTTTCTCTTTATTTCTTTGGTTTATGTTTAATTTGGTTTGGGTTTTGTATGAAACAAAAAACAGTGTCTCATGTAGCCCAGGCTGGCCTCTAACTCACTGTTGTAGCCATGATTGGTCTTGAACTGATACTCCTGTATCAGCTTCCTGAATATAGAAATTACCAGTGTGCCAGGCGTGGTGGCGCATGCCTTTGATCCCAGCACTCAGGAGGCAGAGGCAGGTGGATCTCTGTGAGTTCAAGGCCAGCCTGGTCTACATAGTGAGTTCCAGGACAGCTGGGGCTACAGGGAGACCCTGTCTCAAAAAGACCAAAAAAAAAAAAAAAAAAAAGAAATTACCAGTGTGAACTACCACACTTGACTCTATTTCTTTGTATTTATCATACATTCTCAGTAATAATAACAATAATAACTTTCTCCTTTGATGAAGCTCTCTCTCTTTCCTTAAGAAATAGATATGGTACAGAACTTAGAATTAAGAATCTTAATCCCTGGGGCTAAAAAGATGGTTCAGCAATTAAGAACACTGGCTGCTCTTCCAGAGGAACCCAGTTTGGTTCCTAGCATACACTTAGTGGCTAACAGCTATCCATAACTCCAGTTCCAATGGATCCAACGCCCTCTTCTGGCCTCCACAGGCATTGCACACATATGGTGCACTTACATCCATGCAGACAAAACATACACATAAAAGTTCATTCATTTTTTAAAAATAAAAAATTTTTAATCCTTGATGGCTGAGCATGATGGCACTCACCTTTAATCCCAGCACTTGAGGCAGAGGCAGGTGGATCTCTGTAAGTCTGAAGCTAGCCTGGTCCTCATAGCGAGTTCCAGGACAGCCAGAGCTACAGGGAGACCCTGTCTCAAAAAAAAAAAAGTAAGAAAGAAAGGATTAGAAAGATAGTTGCTGGGGCTGGAGAGATGGCTCAGCAGTTAAGAACACTGGTTGTTCTTGAAGAAGACCTGGGTTCGAATCTCAGCACCCACATGGCAGCTAACAACTGTCCATAACTCCAGTCCCAGGGGATCCGACAGCCTCTTTTGACCTCCTCAGGCATTGCACGACAAAGGTGCACTTACCTACATGCAGGCAATACACTAATACACATAAAATAATAAATAAATAAAATTTTTAAAAAGGTTAAAAAAAAGAAAGAGTTAATACTCTCCACACCTAGTCCTGGTTCTGAGGATACTCCATTCTTTTTGGAAATACTAACAATACAGAAGAATATTTAGCAATGAGACAGAAGAAAGGACTTGAACAGACAATCATTTGCTCAATAGAGCAGCCTGTACACTTTGATTCCTCCCCCAGGAATTTGGGAAGAGCAGGGTTCTGACACTCAGTAAACTGTCCTGAAAGGCCCAAGTATTTTTCAAACTTAGTTTTGAAAAATCTAATCAGAGTTGTTGAGAATTTTGTAATCTGGGTGCGGATCAGCAGGGGGCAGTGTTGCACCTCCCTGCACCCTGGTAAAGATGCCCAAGACTTAGGAAGGCCAATGAAAGTTGAGAGCACACAGCATTCCTGAGGCTGGTAGATTCGTACAGATAATCTCCTCTTGATCCAGGGAAGCAGATGGTTGACTCCTGATAGCCTTTAGAAGCATGATGTATAGGCAGCACTGGGACCAACCAAGGCTATTGTTTTCCTAGTGACAAACAGAATAATGTATCAACACGTACATCTATCCTTGTCCCTTCAAGTGCTTGTTCCAGCTTAGGGACCATGTAGTGTTGTTTTTCCAGTTTTCCAAAAAGGAAGAAGTTGTAGTTTGTGGCAGACAAAACTTTTGGTAACTATCCAATTTGTGTTTCTACTCTCCGATGTCATACACCTAATCCTCCCCACCTCTGAAAGGGGTGGATAGCCAAAAGAAGATGAGAACCCTAAAGGCAGAGTCTGAATATGAGAATCTCAAAACATTAGTGAATGATCCATGGTCTTTCAAGCTATTTTCCAAAACTAAACATGATTTTAAATAATACATGCTTCTGTTTTTCTATTAACTCAGCTTGCTCGGGAATGACTATATTACTGGGGTGTTCATTTGTTGCTGCTAAGATTGCTATGGTGGTACATACCTTTAATCCCAGGGCTTGGGAGGCAGAAGCAGGTGGATCTGTAAGATGGAGTCCAGCCTGGTCTGCATAGCAAGTTCTGGGCCAGCTTGGGCTACAGGGAGACGGTGTCTCAAATAAACCCAAAATTAAAAAAGAAAAAAAGATTTCTATGGGCTAGGTAAATGTAGCTGGGTGGGAGGCCCTGAGTTTAATCCCCAGCCTCTCACACCAAAAATAATAAACAGTCCTTTTCTTTGCTGCAAATTTCAAGGTTGAAGAAGAAGGAAAATAGATGCTACAGTATAATATGAAGTGAGAAAAGGTAATTTATTTCATTTACAAGAGGGAAAAAAACCTAGAAAAGGTGTGCAATTTACTCAGGGTCATAGAGGAAGGTCTGGTAGTGATACCTTTGTCCCCTGTGATTCCTTCTCAGTTTCTAAGATAGTCTACTCTGGAGACCTCTCTGCTCTCCTATGAGTACTGCTTCCTGTGGCATCTTTGTGGCCTAAGGGAAGATGCCCACATTGGCCAAAATAACCCATACAAGGCCAGGGTCAATGTGACCTGCATTTCCCATTGTGAAATCTAAGCTGGCTTTGTTGGGTAATTGAGAGATGAGATCTTCCCTATTAATACACACATGCACATGCCAAGCCTTGTACACAAAAGCTAAGAATGTGGAGTGGGGGAGGAAGTGGGATACATGCTATCATGTGTCTGGACTTGGAGGCCCTTCCCTTGTCCAGGTCCAGGAAAATGTCATTAAATTCCTGGGAAGGAGGGTGGGTAGGATAAAAATGTCTTCTATATGTCTTTTTTTTTTTTTTCAGTGCTTGGCATTGAATCCAGGGCTTCATGCATGCTAGGTAAGTATACTATCACTGAACTATGCTCCCAGCTCCAACATGTCTTTGAGGAAGAAAATGTACTCCATTATGAGGGTGTACCAGCATGTTGTTATATGCAAAAACATATGTTGGTATATGTCTGTAGTTTTTGAGCCCACAAACAAGCAAGCCATGCCTCTAATACTCACATCAGCTGCCTTCTTCTCTGCTAGCTCCAGCTTCTCCTGAGCATCCTTTAAAGCTTCAGAATACTTGTCCAGCTCATCCTCTGTCCCCTTCAGCTTCTTCTGCATGGCTGCTAGCTCATCCTCCAGCTATAAAAACCCAAAGGATCACATACAAAGACATGAACACAGCCATGCCCACTTTGACTTGGAAAGACCTCTGCACCCAGCCTCCATACTACCATCCCAAGAGACACCCTTTCTCCAGCCATTGCTCCAGGAATTATGCTTATGGCTTGACCTCTGACCCTAAGATGACCAAGCCATCCTGAGTTTTCATCCAAGATTCATGAATGATACATATCTAATGGGGAAGATGTCTGTGATACTATTGAAGAGAAAAAAACAGAGCATGCTAAAACTCTTACCTTTTCTTCCGGAAGTCAGATGTTCTTCCAGAACATGGTCCATATCTACTTAAGTCCAGCAGAGACACTGTGGCATGGAAGGGGCCACTGGCTTTCTCAAGGTCATAGGGGTAGTCTAAGGTAGATACCCCACGTATTCTCTGCCCCTTCATTGGCTGAGGGGTCCCACTCACCCAAAAAGAGGAGTACTAGTAGTTACTGCCTTTTCCATCTCAGTCTTGTTCACCAGCTGGCCAGAGAGACCAACGCCAGTGCCTACCTGTTTGCTTCTTTCTTCTGCTTGCTTCTGCTCAGCTTCAGCTTGCTCAGCCCGGTCCAGGGCATTCTCCTTGTCCAACTTTAGCATCTGCATCTTTTTCTTGATGGCCTCCATCATGAGCAATGACTGTTGGTGGGTCCACCTGTGAACACTAGAGAAATGGGGACTAGGGCAAGAAAGGAAGAGCTGCTGCCTGAGTGGCTAAAAGTTTCCCGTGCTTGAGCCTTTATCTGTGCTCATAGCTCCACCTCTTTTTCCTAACATGGTCTTTCCAGCTCCCTCCACCCTATCATTGTTCTTCTAGGGTAATACAGGGTCAGACACACCGATAGACTGACATCACCAGAAAAAAAAAAAAATTGAGGAACAGCTGAGGCTGATTTTAGACAATGGAAAGTGGGGGAGAGGAAAGACTCTCACTGACCTTGAAACTTTCCATTCATTCTAGGCAGCTCTATGAGTGTTTCAAAAATGGAGGGCCAGAGGAAGGGAGAACATTGAAATAAAGAAGGGTACTTTGGCAATTGTAGTTGCCGAGGGTCCTACTTTCCCTTCAGCTCTCTCATTCTTCTTTGGACTATATTGGATACACATTAAACTCTACTGGTTGAGTTTCATCTTTTGAATCCTTGTGTTTAAGGAGCCTGGGCAACGGTGAAGAGGGAGGTCACCCATGATCCTTGACAATTCCCCCAGATCGCCAGTTCCAATTGCTGTGCTATTTTGGATTTTCTAATTAGCAGGGAGACATTGTTCTTCTCCCCCTAAGAGCCATAGGAATAGAGTAAGAGAGTTGGTATCTAGAAGCACTATCCTAGTGCTTTAAGTGGAACAGGGAGAGAAATAAGGAGGATCACAGTAATCCAGACAAGATCAAAACTTCTGCTTTCCCCTATTGGTCTTAAAAGAGAATTCTTATACCCACGCATATCAAAGTCCCTTCCCTATTCCTTATTGTCACCTGTTCCATTTACTAATTCCTGCCCAGCCCACTCACTACCCACTAGGCCATCATAATCATCACTACCAGCCTCATTCTCTCCAATTTGGTGCCAGCCATGTTCATTTTTCCATTTGGAGCCTTGTTACTGGCAGGTGCTGATTGACCCTGTACACTGCTGCCATATACCCAAGACTATGCCAGAGAAATGGGTACTGCTCAAGGTGACCAGTGGTATAGGGAAGAATATAAATGGCTCTAATTCATCATAATGTCAAGGATAGTGTTAATGTAAACCCCAGCAATGCAGAAACTGGGTCAAGTATCAGGCAGAGGGCAGAGTAGAGTTGGTCCTCTCCCAAGAGCTTCCACTCATGGAATAGTAGTAGCAGATGACAACTGGTAGACTAGGCAGACAGACCATTAGCCAACCATTGAAAGAAAGTAAACACATATCCCTACTTTGAAGACTGGGCAAGGGACTAGGAAACAATAGAGTACAAGGGAAGAGAAGCAGGGGTTGATGGAGAAGAGGAGTGATGGAAAGGAGGAAAACATAAGGGCAAGAGAGGGAAAAGAAATGTATCCTAACTAGAGTGAGGGGCAAGATTCACTCTTTCACTCCCACATCAGCCTTCTCACTTAAAACTGAAATCCATGTGGGTTACAGCTGTCTCTCAGAGGTGTCCTGGAGAGGAATTTGGTAAAAAGAGACAGACAAGGGGGCTGGAGAGATGACTCAGTGCTTAAGAACACTTGCTGTTCTTCCAGAGGATCCAGGTTCAATTCCCAGAACCCACATGATAGCTAACAACCTTCCATAACTCCAATTCCAGGGAATGTAACACCCTCTTCTGACCTCTTTGGGCATTGCACACATGTGGTGCACTTACATACATGTAGGCAAAACACTCATATATAGCAAATAAAAATAACAAATAAAACATTTTTTTAAAGGAGATAAGTTGGGAATATAGCTCAGTGGTAGAGCACTTGCCTAGCATATGTGAGACCCCAGGCTCACCCTTTGGTATTCCTAGGAAAAAAAAGAAAAGACAACAGACAAGCCAGGTGTAGAGGCACACGCCTTTAATCCTAGCACTCAGGAGGCAGAGGTAAGCAGATCTCTGTGAGACTGAGGCCAGCCTGATCTAGATAGATACCTAGTGAGTTCCAGGCCAGCTAGGGATACAGGGAGACCCTGTCTCAAAACAAAAACAAAAACAAAAAACAAACGAAAGAAATCCAATAAAACAAAACAGAACAAAAGACAACAGACAAGAGCCCCAGAGCCCAGAGTGTGACATAGAAAACAGGGTGATGCTGAATCTCCCACTGCTGTAAGAATATGTTTGATATTTAGTTGGTTCCTAATTCAACAACCCAATATCAAACATATCACACAGAAGCAGGCAGGTGAGCCTTTCTCCTCACTGTGAAGGTCAGAGAAGAGAAACCAGAGCCTAGTCATGCACAGATGGAAAGCCATCTTCCTGAAAGGCACTGGCCCTTGCTCTTCACCTCCAAAAACAGGCTCTTGTTCATTTGCCCTCCATGCCATCCCTGCCACAACTACTCCCCTGCCAGTGCCTGATCTGTCTCAGCTGGATCATGTTTGCCTCCAGCAGGACTGAACAGGCTTCACATCCAGGCACTTACCATTCCCCAGCTCTGAGCTCTCACATGAAGCTTCTCCCAGTTATGTGACAACCCCAGTATCCAGAGGATCAGCAGTGTCAGCAACTCCTCAACAGCTTTTCCACCTGTCCTCTTCGATGCCACTCCAGCTGTCTGGGGCTTTCCGGGGTTAGAGGTAGGGCTTGTATATCCTCTGCTGTATTTTTCTAACCGAACTTCTCACCTTCCCAGATTTCACAAGATTGCTGAGGTTTTCTCAGTGGACTCCATCTTCACAACCTCCTGCCCTTAAGTGTTTGAAATAGCAGTGGGAAACTTCTGAAAAGCTGGGCTGCTTCTTTTCACTACCATGTGCCTTTTCCCCTTCTCCTTGTGTCCTTCAGGCATCCTCCTTTAAGTCACCCTTGACTATTCAGACCAGAAAAGTATGCTGTCTCACGTCTCACTCTTAGGCTTCAGTCTGGGCTCCAGACAAGAAGTCTGGAACCTAGACTTTTAGATCACAATTAAGAGTAAGTGGGAACTGCTTCAGCCAGGAAATGACCTGCAGTCCTTAGACTCCCATCCTCCTCTCTCTTCTGGGGCTTTTTACCACCAGACCTGGGCTGGTTTCTTCAAGGATCTTCTAGTAGAGATTTAACCTGGTTCTTTTCTTGGGAAGTTATTCTTTTGGAAAGAATGTCACTTGGCAGGCAGATGCTTCACTCTACTGTGGCAGAAAGGAACCAGAGTTATAGCTGCATGGAGGTGGGGGACTTGCGTGGAAGTGTGGGGGTAGGAGGGCACTTTCTATCAGCCCCCAGGCATGTTCCATGTGTCCTTGCTCCATTAACTCTGACATCCTCCTTCCCCCATATACCAACTCCACAGTGACTTTGATCTAGATCGATAGCTTGTCCCCAGCCCCAGTCAATTCCTATTGTGTGGCACTTGCCCTCTAGGAGACTAGCAAATGGGCCCAACCCCAAAATAGACACTTGTGCTCTCTTATGTTTTTGTTCTTTTGTACAAAGGTATGGTTCTCCCAAAGAACATGTGTGGGTAATACTTCCTTGCCCTCCAACTTACCCTTAAATCAACCCTCACCCCCTACCCAGTTCTAATTCCCTTTTCTGAGAACCTCGCCCACCCTGGGGAACCAGAAGCTGGAGGAAGAGAGGTTGGAAAAGGGACTAGCAAGAATTGAAGACTAGTATTTGGAACACAGAAGAACAAAGGTAGATTGGGAATATTAGTGTGGGGAGAAACAGATCTCTTGGAAGTGGACTTTAGGCATAATTAGGCAGAAATATCCATCTAATGAAAGCCTTCTAGCTCTCCTGAAAGTAGTTTATCATTACATTTTCTTTTCCTGTGTATGTGCGGGGGTGTATATGTGCCAAGGTGTCTGTTTAACCAGAGGACAACTTCTGGGAGCCAATTCTCTCCTTCCACGATGTGGGTTTTGGGGATCCAACTTGGGTTGTCAGGCCTGGTGGCAAGTACCTTTACTCACTGAGTAACCTCACTAGCCCTTGGAAATGTTCTTTGTTTTCTATACCACCAGGGCCAATTTTATTTTAGTCATATTTTACCAACAATGGGACACTTCATGCCTCCTGGTGGTATCCACTGAGGCCAGATCCCTTATGTAGGATTCCTAAGAAAACAGCCTGCATTGAATCATGGGTATCATGGCTAATCTCACTTGTCAACTTGATATCTAGAATCACTGGGGAGATGGGTTGGAAGTGTTTTCTATGTAGCTATTTTAGACCATACAAAGTCCTTCTGAGCCACAGGAGCAGTATACAATTTCAGCCATAGAGACGAGAGGGGTTGGAGTGGTACAATGGAGCGATGTGATGAGAACAAACAGAATTGTCAGGGAGGGTCAGGGAAGATTGGCTCTATAGAGGGTCAATCTGTCAATAATGGAGCCAGCTTGGCACTGACAAGCCCCAAGGTAATAGGCCAAGATCAGGGATGCAGGCAGAGGGGATGAGTGTGGGTCCAAATGAACATGAAAGTGGAAGAGAGAAATAGAAGTGGTTGGTTAGAGTATGATGGGAGTGGAAATAAGGAAAAGTATCATGCAGTAGGAAAACAGCATTATGGGTTAGTATTTCTATTAGGTATTATGTGCAATTTCTTCTAAGTGTCTTATTTCATTTCCACAGCAACTCAATAAGGTAGGCATTGTTTTCATTCTACAGATAAATAACCATAACTCAGAAAATTAACACTTGCACCAGGTAGATGTAGTAAATGGCAGAGCCAGTGTCCATTGTTCTCAACTCCAGGCTATACTGCTGGTGAATATGCAGTGGAAGGCAGAGAAGAGCGAAGGGGTAAGCAGTGAAAATGATTTGGGCCAGACTTTTGGAAACAGACTCAGGAAATGACAGAAGGAATGGGATTTCAGTCTCAGCTTTGTTGTTAAATCCAGATCAGGTGTTTGTGGGTTTATCTCTTACTCATGTCACACCTATAATTACTCTTCAAGGTCTGCCTTCCCCCACCAGCCCATGAGCTCCATGTTATTTAGTATAAGGATTTTTTCTTTCCTTTTTTTGTTCTTTTGGTTTTTTTGAGACAAGGTCTCACTGTGTAGCCCTGGCTGGCTGGGAACTCTTTCTCTATAGTCTATATATATTCACAGAGATCCATCTAGCTCTACCTCCTGAGTTGCTGGGATTAAAGGTGTGTGCCAGCATGTCCAGCTTGGTATAAGAATTCATGACTAGTTATTGACTAAGCATGAGAGTTTAGGAAGCAGAGGTGATGAGGACAAAGAGAGGGAAGTGTATAGGATGGAGCCTGATATTCAAACTGGATAAAGGCTTGGCCAGGAGATCATGAATCAGAGACCTAGGTCATAAAGAAATCTGAGGAGGGAAATGAGGATATTATATGCCAAGGACCCAGTTTGCTCTCTCTCTACCTATATTATCCATTTAATCCTCAAAACAAACCTATGATATGGGTATAATTATCCTCCTTTTCAGAAGAGGAAAGGAAGTTCAGGTAAATCTTCTACACATTATGACCCAAAGAGGCAAAGCCAGAATATGAACCTAACTTGCCCCCAAAGCTGGTACCCTGCTGCTTCTCCAAGTGGGAGGGGTGTTGAGGGTGGAAAGAAGTCTCCTAAAGCTAGGTGATGAAAAATGCAGGATTTTTTTGGCGGGGGGGATGTCTTTTTCTGAGACAGAGTCTCCCTGTAGCCCCAGCTGGCCTGGAACTCACTATGTAGATCAGGCTGGCCTGGAACACACAGAGATCTGCCTGCCTCTGCCTCCCTAGTGCTGGGATTAAAGGAGTGTGTCATCACACCCAGCTGAAAAATTCAGGATTTAATGGGAGATTGAAGGATAGAGACAGACTTGAGAGAGGGTAGGAATGAGGATGTGAGTTCTGCAGTGGAGACAAGACTGCAGAGCTGAGGATCCTGTGTGACCAGTTGAGGATGCTAATGAAAGTTGAGAGATTAAGTATAGCCTCCCAGAGGCTACTGGCTGAGGAGAAGCATTCTTTCTGGATCTAGTGTCATTTATATGTAAAGTGGACTTCTTTTTTTTTGTGACAGGCTCTCAACTGGCTTACCTAGAACTGGCTATGTAGACCAGACTGGCCTCAAGCTCACAGAGATCTGCCTGCCTCTGTCTCTGGAGTTTTGGGATTAAAAGCATGTGCCACCAGGCCCAGCTAAAACAGACTCTTGAAGTTATGTTTCTTTGTAGCCTATGGGTACATGTGGTCAGTTAATACTTTTCTGGATTTTTTTCAGTGTCAAATGCCTTGAGAATGGACATGTTCTTTTCAGCTCTTCAGTCCTACTACTCTTTATTACTTTATACCTGTTATGTTACCCCTGATCTCTGGAGGAGTTTTAGTTTGGAATCCTTGTATTTTTGCTGAGGTAGGAGTTCAGGTGTAGAAGAGGCTAATCCATGGTTTCACAATGAAAAGATGACTTCCAAACTTAGGTCTGCTGACACTCAAGCACCATAGTACCTGTTGATTACTAGCCACATGCAAAGCTAGTTGTCCATGTATTCAGAAAAGATCAGGGAAAGTGAGGTCTGAGAGGTGGTGCAGAAAATCTAGGAAGTTAAAAATTATAGCAGCTATGGGGCTGGAGAGATGGCTTAAGAGCACTGAGTCCTCTTGCAGAGGACCCGGGTTCAATTCCCAGCACCCACATGGCAGCTAACAACTGTCTCCAACTCCAGTTCCAGGGGATCTGACACCCTCTTCTGACCTCAGCCAGTATTGCACGACACGGGTGCCCTTACACACATGCAGGAGATATGCTCATGCACATAAAATAAAATATTTAATGGGGCTGGAGAGATAGCTCAGGGATTAAGAGCACCAGCTGCTCTTGCAGAGGACCTGGGTTTGATTCCCAGCACCCACATGCTGGCTAACAACCGTCCCTAACTCCAGTTCCAGGGGATCAGACACCCTCTTCTGACCTCCGTGGGAATTGCACGGCAAGGGTGCATTTACACACATGCAGGCAATACACATACACACACACACACACACACACACACACACATAATAATATTTTTTAAAATTATGGCAGCTATAAACAAATCAATATTCAGGGCGGAGGATGAACCACATGGCCTAAGTTTGAACTTTTAAAAGCTAGCTTTATTAGGAAAAACCAATTTAGGATTTTCAGTTCTGGCATTGTCTTCTTCCCACTTTACATCAATACTGCATATCCCACTCTGACCACAAGGTGTCACTCTTGCTTTCACTAGCTTTTCATGGGCAACATTGAGTAGCCATGAGAGGTCCCAATCTGTTTTGGGAAGGCAGAGACTTGGTCTGTTAGCAGGCACGATGAGAATGGAAGAGCAGTGTTCTGGAGGTCATCAGAGTCTCTCCTTATAAAAGGCTTTGCCCATCTGATTTAGTTCCTGCTGGTACTGCTGATGTTCCTTTTCAAACAGCTGGTGCAGGGCAGCTTGACGGACCTAATGGGGAAGGCAGAAAGTGTGCTGTTGGTCCTCTCTCTTTCTTCGCTTCTTCCTGGCTGCCTTCTCCACCACTCTGTTCTCTCGGACCTGGACTTGGCTGTGACATAAAAGTAGGAAACCGCAGAGGGCTAAGCCAGTGGAGGGGAAGCCTATTCATTTTTTCCTCATGGTAAAGCTCCATGTTCAACGAATATTTGCTGAGAATACACCATGAACTAGGATAGCTGCTAGATACTCAAGATACAAAGATAGTGGTAGCAGTTGGCACCCCAGGAGGAGAAACATATTAAGAGGCAGTGTGGAGTCTTACCAGAATGAAAGGAGCAAAGACTATAATGCACTGGGACTGGCAACTGCAGTTGGGTATGGTGGTCCATGCCTATAATCCCAGCACTTGGGAGCCTGAGGCAGGAGGATTGCTATAAGTTCCAGCCCAGCCTGGACCACAGAGCAAGATCTTGTTCCACAAAAATAAAACCAAAGCTGGGTATGAGAGCATATGCCTGTAATTCTAGGACTTGGGAGGAGGTAGAGGCAGGAGGATGGCTGCAAGTAAAAGGGCAATTGAGTTTACATAGAGCCCCAGGCCAGCCAGAGCCATTGAGGGTAAGATCTCTCTGTCTCTGTCTCTGTCTCTCTCCCTCTCCCTTTTGTCTTTTTGACACAGGGTCTTCCTGTAGTCCAGCAGACCTGGAACTGCCTAAGTAGACCAGGCTGGCCTTGACCTCACAAAGATCCGCCTGCCTCTGACCCTTGTCTCCAAAAACAAATCAAATGCTGGGCATGGTGGTTGTATACCTTTAATCCTAGCATTTGGGAGGCAGAGGCAGGAGGGTCTCTGTGAGTTCAAGGCCAGCCTGATCTACATGGAGAGTTCTAAGCCAGCCAGGGCTACATAGTGAGACATTGTTCCCTCCTTCCCCAGATAACAACCCCCTCCCCTGAAAGTTCGAAACAAAAACAACCAAAAAACCAAAGGACCCAACAAAACAAACTCCCATCAAAACCAAAACTAAACAAAAAGTGTCATTTGTGAACAGAATTAAAAAAAAAAAAAATCCCTTACTTGATGTCTTTCAATTCCTGTGTTAAAAACAAAACCAACTTGAGGAGGAAAGGGTTTGTTTGGCTTACAGAACAGTCCTTCATCAAGGGAAGCCAAGGCAGGAACCTGGAGCACAGACCATGGAGGTATGCTACTTACTGGCTTGCATCCCTGGCCTGAGCTCAACCTGTTTTCTTTCTTTCTTTTTTTTTTCTTTTTTGTCTTTTTGAGACAGGGTCTCTCTGTAGTCCCAGCTGTCCTGAACTCACTATGTCGACCAGGCTGGCTTCTTTTTATTTAAGTATATTATTTATTCCAGGTGTGGTGGTGCATGCTTTTAATCCCAGCACCTGGGAGGCAGAGGCCAGTGGATCTCTGTGAGTTCAAAGCCAACCTGATCTACATAGTGAGTTCCAGGCCAGCTGGGGTTATAGGGATACCCTGTCTCAAAAAGACCCCCCAAAAGTGTATTATTTATTATTATTTTCTGTGTATTGAGTGTATTGCCTATGTTATGGAAGTGGACCCATGTCATGCAATGCACAGAGGTCAGAAGATGGCATTTGATTCCATGGAACTGGAGCTAAGGATGCTTGTTAGCCTCCATGTGGGCACTGGGAATCAAACCCAGGTCCTCTGCAAGAGCAGTTAGTGCTCTTAACAGCTGAGCCATTTCTCCAGCCAATCAACTTGGTTTCTTATACAACACAGGACCACCTGCCCAGAGGTGGCACCACCCAGAGTGACCTGGGCCCTCCCTTATCACTCAACAGTTGAGAAAATAAGAAAATGCCCCACAGACGTGGACACAGGCCAGTCCAATGGAGGCAGTTCCACAACTGACATTTCCTCTACCCAGGTGTGTCAAGTTGACAACTAAAGCTATACAAACAGCATTTGGAATTAAAGTATTGTTCTGATAATATCATGGAAAACCTCAGAAGCAAATGAAATGGGTGTCATGACACAGACTTGAAATCCAGCTGGCAGAAGTACAGAGTAGTAAAGTGAGATTTTAGGCTGCCTTCCCAGAACTCACCATCAGTAGCTGTTTGTTGGCCAGTTCCAATTCCTGTATCATGGCATCCTGCATCTTTAAGGTGGCATACATGTTTCTCCTCTGGCTCAATGTCATCTGCCACATATAGTGAATATGAGAATTTTGCCACCTGTCCCAGGTAGAGAGATGGTAGTTAAATGGGTTATTTAGGAATGAAGACAAAACCCTATCAGTGAAGTTGCTTTGTCACCACAACCTCTGCTAGTGTCAGATTGCAAAACTCTTGAAAGGATAACTAGAATTGATTTAGTCACTATCCTGAATCATTACAATATGCATGAGGCACAACATTCAACTGATAAATTCAGAAAAGTTTTAAGTTGCCTAGGTCATTTATAATGGCAGACCTGGGTCTCAGCCAATTGTCCCTCAAAAAAGTCTCTTTTTTGAGACATGGTCTATATTGCCCTGGCTGGTCTGCAACTTGCCATGTAAGACCAGGCTGACCTAGAACTCACAGAGATCCTCCTGCCTCTACTGGGATTAAAGATATGTGCCACTGCACCCAGTTTTTTAAACAGTCTCATGTAACCCAGGCTGACCCCCACTATGTTGCTGAGAATAACCTTTAACTTCTCTACCTCCCCAGTGATTAAAGTATAGGGATGCACCACTGTGTCAGGTTTTATGTAGTGCTGGGAATTGAACCCAGGGTAAAACAGTCTACAAATGAGCTACATCAATTTTTTTTGAGACAGGGTCTATATAGCCTTAGCTGGTCTGAAACTCATTACGTAGCCAGGTGTGGTAGCACATGCCTTTAATCCCAGAACTTGGGAGGCAGAGGCAGGTGGATCTCTGTGAGTTCAAGACCAGCCTGGTCTACATAGTGAGTTCCAGACTAGCTGAAGCTACAGGAAGACCCTATCTCAAAATATCAAAAAATAAATTTTATGTGTATTGCCTATATGTAAGTGCTCCTGTGTTGCACAATGTCTGCAGAGGTCATAAGAGGGTGTTGGATCCCCTAGAACTGAATAGATGTTATGAATGGATGTTAGCAGCCATGTGGGTGCTGGGAATCAAACTCCTGAGTCCTCTGCAAGAGCAGCCAGTGCTCTTAACCACTGAGCCATCACTCCAGCCCCTTTTCATTTTTTAAGTGCATGAGTGTTTTGCTTGCATGTATAGAAGTGCATTATGTGCATCGTGCATGTAGTGCCTGAGGAAGGCAGAAGAGGGCATCAGATCCCAAAGGACTGGAGTAACAGCAGATGGTTGCTAGCCACCATATGGGTGCTGGGAACCAAATCCAGTCAAACTATCTTCTGCAAAAAAGAAAAACTTGCACCTTTCCTCTAAAGAATGGGAGCAGGAGCAATAAACCATGCTAGGCACTAGGAGGCTGAGCTCTGCTTGAAGGCTGCTTCCTGTCTTTTTAAATTAAAAAAATATGCCAGGCATGGTGGCACACACCTTTTAAATCCCAGCACTTGGGAGGCAGAGGCAGGCAGATCTCTGTGAGTTCAAGGCTAGCCTGGTCTACATAGTGAGTTCCAGAGCAGCTGGGGCTACAGGGAGACCCTGTCTCAAAAAGACCAAAAAACCAAAATAAATAAAAATATTATCTTTTTGTTTTTTGAGACAGGTCTCCCTGTAGCACCAGCTAGCCTGGAACTCGTTATGTAGACCAGACTGGCCTTGAACTCAGAGATCTGCCTGCCTCTGCCTCCCAAGTGCTGGGATTAAAGGTATGAGCCACCATGCCTGGCAAAAAATATTTTTATGTGTATTGCCTACATGCATGTTAAGTGCACCTATGTCATGCAGTGCTTGTAGAGGTCAGAAGAGGGTGTCGGATCCCTTGGAACTGGAGTTATGAGTGGTTGTTAGCTGCCAAGTGGGTGCTGGGAATCAAATCCAGATCCTGTGCAAGACCAGCCAATGCTCTTAACTGCTGAGCCATCTCTCCAGCTCCTTGCTTTTTACAAAATTTGACTTATAAAAGTGCACTCACGTCATGCAATGCAGAAGACACATGGATTGTGTTGGATCACATGGACCTGGAGTTACAGACCATTGGTAGCTGCCATATGGGTGCTGGGAACTGAACTTGAGGCCTCTCCAAGAGCAACCAGACTTGAGGGGTCTCCAAAGAGATGGAGTAGAATTGGAAGGTGGATCAGGGATAGAAGGGCAGAAAATACAAACTGATGGGAGGGGATGAACAGAGATTACCTGTTGACCATCTTCTTAAGTGCCATGGCCCTTTGTAAACGCTGTAAGAGAAGGGAGCTCTGTTGATCTGCTTTGACTAGAACCTTACAACCAGTACCCACTTTTGAGAGGAAGCACATTTCCTAGGGAAGATGGGAAACTAACTTTTTTCAGAATGGACTAAAGAAAATACGTGACGTCAGGGTGGAACACATATCTGAGTTAACTACTCTGTGCCAGAAATAAGTGTTCTACTTCTATTGCTAACTTTGCCCCATTCTTATATTAATGGCCTTTCTCGGCAAATGGTGTACTTATGGTAACTTGATCTGGAAACCACAAGAGAAACTCCTTCTGCCCATCCCCTCCTCCCAACTCTGCATACCTTTTCCATTTTTGCTATCTTTTCCATAGACATATCTACAGACAGGCTCGGTAACGCTGAGACTAGGCAGGCTCTCCTTTATGTTTAGTTTAGTCACCATGGTTTCTGTAGTCATAGCAACGTTAGGCCTCCAACAATGACCCTAGGCCTAGAAGTTGATTGGTTATTTGGCCTGTTACCCCAGTGACCTGAAGGGGATCCTGGTTCTCCAGGATTCAGTTAGAGGTAAGGCAAGTCAGTGAGCATGGGCCACACAGTCCCCACTTCAGGATTCTTCTTTTGGGGCTTCAGAGTATGTGTATAATCATAGGTTTTGAAACACACAGTCCAACCAAGTCTATGGAGGCAAGGCTTCTCGCCCTATCTCCTGTAAGGCAAATGCAGAAACATCATATGCCTGTTCTAAAAAAGATTACTATAAAGGAATGATTCATACGCTCTTTTAAAGTAACTCATTTTATTAAATAATTTATAAACTAAGACCAATCAGTGACAATTATGGGAAATCATTTCTTCACATTGTCTCACATCTTGGCATAGACTATGCCAGGTGTCAGAACATTCCCTTTTACCCAAGTCAACAGTACTGAGTGAAGGTAGGACAGATCCTTGCACTTCAGGAAAAAATTCGTTTGTCCCAATGTAACCTGCATTATGTGGAGCACCACAGGAAGAACTCCACAATCCCCCTACTTTTTCATGAAGGTCCTGACTTTTCCACCAATCAACTCTGAGATGTCCTAAAATCAAATATTTCTATTCCATTGAGTGCAACAGGGTAGACATAGAGGACACCTCACCTCAATCCACATTAAACAGGGTAGGTGAGCTATGGTCAAAAATCAAGTTTTTCTTTTGTTGTTGAGACAGGATACCCGTCTATGTACCCCAGCTGGTCTGAACTGGATAGGTAGACCAGGCTGGCCTTGATCTCAAGAGATCTGCCTGCATCTGCCTCCTGAGTGCTGGGATTAAAGATGTGCACCACCACACAGCAGCCACAAGTAAAGTTTTAAAAATATATTTAATTTTTATTTAATGTGTATGGGTGTATTGCTTGCACATAGGTAGGTGCACCCATGTCGTGCAATGTCCATGGAGGTCAGAAGAAGGTGTCAGATCCCCTAGAACTAGAGTTACAGATGGTTAACTGCCATGTGCGTGCTGGGAATCAAACCCTGGTCCCCTGCAAGAGCATTCAGTGCTCTTAAATGCTAAGCCATCTCTCCAGCCCCCACAGTAAAGATTTTAAAGCAAGGTTTGATAGAAACATCAAGAATGATACTTAGTTGGGCGTGGTGATGCACACCTTTAATCCCAGCCCTTGGGAGGCATAGGCAGGTAGATCTCTATGAGTTCAAGGCCAGCCCCACTACAGGGAGATCCTGTCTCAAAAAGACCAAAAAAGAATGGTATCTGAATTCAAATTCAGGAAAAGTGCTACTGGGAGACAATGAGGACTTAGCCAGTATTTTTTAAATGCCTGTAAGAAATGGTTGTGGAATGACCATTCAGACACAAGCTCTATAAACACTCTGGACCCAATAAACGTTTTCCATGATAGAGTCCAGGCCTGCTGAGTCAGATATCCTGAAGGCTGCAACAGCTCCATCACAGAGTACTCTCCAGTGTGTTATAGTTGTCCTTAAAGCTCTTCAATTCCAGAAAGTGCTTGGCACGTTTACTTTTCTGACTGGAGGGGAGGTATGTGACCTGGATGGTTGTTGGAGATATTTCAGGAGACTGAGTTAGGTCTTTGGCTGCTGACTGGTGTTGTCTCTGAGAGCTCCCAATTCGTGCTTTGACCCTAAAGAATACACAGGAGACATGCATAGACTAAGAAAGAGCCAGCAGAAGAAAAATACAATTCAGGGCCTATCCCATCCCATATATGCAGCCACAAATGGTCTCTGACTTTGCTTATCTACACAGCATGTCCATCACACACACACAAAAAGACCAAAATCCCAAACAAGTAATTCATTACTAAAACTATTTGATAGCTTAGAAATGTCAGAGAAGCCAATTCCCTATTGAGTCCTTGTTTCTGGTTTCATCTTTTCTTTGGGGCGGGGGCGGGGAAGACAAGGTCTATGTAGGCCTGTAATTCAAGATCTTTCTGCCACAGCCTCCAAGTGCTGAGATTACGGGAATACTCCACCACATCCAGTTCAAACTTTTCTTTTCTTTTTTTGGTCTTTTTGAGACAGGGTCTTCCTATAGCTCCAGCTGGCCTGGAACTCACTATGTAGACCAGGCTGACCTTGAATTTATAGACATCGGCCTGCCTCTATGTTGGGATTAAATGGGACTAAAGGCATGCACCACTATGCCCAGCATAACTATCAATAAAGAAGAGAAGTAACTACTGGGTATTTGGGTACATACCAGGAGACATATAACATTTGGTGACTTTCCAATGGCTAACTTGTCAACGTCCCAATATTTTCCCTGTATTGTGTAACATTCAGTTTTTTCAGATTAGGAAACTAAGGGTCCAACAATTAACATTTATGATGTCACAAAGCTAGACAGATTTATTGGATTTCAAAGCCCATACTCTTTTCCATTAATTACTAAACCTTTCCGGAAACCAAAGAGAATAAAAGAAAATATCTAAAATTTATAATCCTATTTTAAAATGTGTATTTCAAAAGTGGTTAAACAGCCAGAAGTGGTGGTGCACACGAGCATTTGGGAGGCAGAGGCTGGTGGAACTCCTAGTTCCAGGCCAGCTAGGACTAAGAAGTGAGACCATGTTGCAAAAATCCACCAGCCCCCTCAAAAAAAGCTGGGTATGGTGGCACATGTCTTTAATCCCAGCACTCCAGAGGCAGAGACAGGTGGATCTATGTGAGTTCCAGGTCAGCCTGGTCTACATATTGAGTTCCAGGTCAGCTGGGGTACAGGGAGACACTGTCTTAAAGACCAAAAAATTAAAAATAAAAAACCTAAACCAAATCAAAGCCAAAGCAACAAAGTGGTTAAGTACAATCAATGTTGTGCACCCAACCTCCAGTATACATCTTATAAAGCTGCTTATGTCCATAAAACAACTATTTCCTTCTCTCTCTAAGCCCTAGCAACCACCAATCTTCACCCTGTCTTTAATACTGATATCATATTAAGTAAATCAGTTTTGTGGGTTTTTTTTGGTCTTTTTGAAACATGGTCTCCCTGTAGCCCCAGATGTCCTGAAACTTAATATATAGACCAGGCTGGCCTTGAACTCACAGAGATCCGCTTGCCTCTGCCTCCTGAGTGCTGGGACTAAAGGTGTTGTGCCACCATGCCCAGCGTAAAATCAGTATTTTTAAAAAATTTATTTAAAGATTTTGCTGGGTGTAGTCATGGATCTCAAGGTCAGCCTGGTCTACACAGTGAGTTCCAGGCCAGCTGGGGCTACAGGGAGACTGTGTCTC
>NW_008330926.1:4357221-4373908 GCF_000622305.1 Nannospalax galili | reverse complement strand
AAAGATTTTATTTAATTTTTATTTATGTGTATGTGTGGATACCCTTAGAGACCAAAAGAGGGCACTGGATCTCCTGAAGCTGGAGTTACAGGTTGTGGTAAGCCACCAAATGTGGGTGCTGGGAACTAACTCAGGTCCTCTGGAAGAGCAGTATGTGCTCTTAACTGCTGAGCCATCTCTCTAGCCTAGTATTTATCTTTCAAAATGAGGTTTTGAATTGGTTTCGTACCTTATATAATTTTTAGGCTTTATTTTTATGTGTGTCTTTGTGAATGCATGTCATCTGTGTGTGGGTACTCGTGGAGGCCAGAGAGTGTTGGATCTCTTGGAGCTGGGGTTACAGGTTGTTGTGAGCTGCCTAATGTAGGTGCTAGGAAGAGAACTTAGGTTCTCTAGAAAAGTAGCAAGTATTCTTAATCCCTGGGTCAATTCTCCAGCCTACTTGCCTAACTTTTAAACCAAATGTGTTCAATTTTCATTACTGTTCTATGCAAAAGAACATGGTAGAAACCATATTATTTTCACAGCTGCTGGCTTTTTAAAAAATTTACTTATTTTTGGCTGGGCGTGGTGGTGCATATGCATGCCTTTAATCCCAGCACTTGGGAGGCAGAGGCAGGCAGATCTTTTTGAGTTCCAGGCCAGCTAGGGCTACAGGGAGACCCTGTCTCAAAGTAAAAAAAAAAAAAAACTATTTTACTCATGTGTATCTGCCACATGTGACAGTTGTCTGTGGAGGTCAGAAGAGGACATCAAATTCCTTGGAGTGGGAGTTAAAGGTGGTTGTGAGTCACCTGACTTTGGAGCTGGGATCTGAACCTGTGACCTTGGTTAGAGCAACAAGTGTTCTTAACTGTTGGGCCATCTCTCTAGCCCCCTTGCTATTTTTTGAGATAGGGTCTCATGTGTAGCCCAGGCTGGTCTTGAAATTCCTTATGTACCTGAATTTCTGGTCCTCCTGCCTCCAACTTCAGAGTGCTGGGACTAAAGGTGCACAACCATTGTGCTTGGTTTTATCCAGCACTAGGGACTAAACCCAGGGATTTGTGCATGCTTAGTAAACACTCTTATCAACTGAATTATATCCCCAGCTTCTAATAACTAACTCTAAAATGGCTTTCCTTTTTCACTAAGCACTTAAAAAAAATTTTTATTTATTATTTTTATTTTATGTGTATGAATGTATTGCCTGCATGTATGTGATTGCACCCATGTTGTGCAACACCACGGAGATCAGAAGAGGGTTTTGGATTCCCCTGTAACTGGAGTTAAGGATGGTTTGTAGCTGCCATGTGGGTGCTGGGAATTGAACCTGAGTCCTCTGCAAGAGCAGTCAGTGCTCTTAATCACTGAACCATCTCTCTAGCTCCTTCACTAAGCACTTTTAAGCTGACTCTCTACTGAGGCTCTTTATTTCAAGACAAGGTTATAATACTTCAGATCATAAGAAAATTGGGTAGTATTTAATTTTTTATTGGATGAAGGCACAAAAAGAGGAGCCTGGAACAGAAAGAAAGGTGCTGAAAAACTTTAATCCTTTTGCTACGGCACATCATTTTGACATTTTAGTGGGCTAGACAAAACAAAAACCAGAGCCATTCGTGGAGGTGCATACTTACTTTTAATCCCAGGGCTCAGGAGGCAAAGGTAGGCAGATCTCTGTGAGTCTGAAGCCAGCCAGGTCTACATAGTGAGTTCCAGACCAGCTAGGGCTACATAGTGAGACCCTGGCCCTCTCAAACAAGATACACACAAAGCGTATGTTTCTCTTACTAGCTTGTATGGCAAAACATATGCTTTCTAATGCTGGCAAGTGCTATAAGGAACAGCCTAGCTAGCACTTTTGTATTCTTTTTTTGGTCTACTTTTATTTAGCGACAAGGTCTTGCTATGCGGCCTGGGCTGATTCTCCTGCCATAATCTACTTCTACACTGTCTACAGCCCTCTTTGATGTGTTTCTCATGATACTCACACAGTGGCCAGCTCACTCAGGGCCTCCTGATAACGCAGGTACTCACTCTGACCAAAGACCTTAGGATAGAGAAAGGAAGAATTAGGCACTCTTAGTCTAGAGCATCCCATCCCTTCAGATCCTTGAATTAAAAACTACCCAGCTTATGGGGCTGGAGAGATGGCTTAGCAGTTGGGAGCACTGACTGCTCTTGCAGAGGATTCGGGTTTGATTCCCACCACCCACATGGCGGCTACAAACCATCCTTAACTCCAGTTCCAGAGGAATCTGATGCCCTCTTCTGACCTCTGCGGCACTGCACAACACTGCTGCACTCACATACATGCTGGCAATGCACTCGTACACATAAAAGTAATAAGATATTAAAAAAAAAAAAACAAAAAAACAAAAACTACCCAGCTTACCCCTGTCCCATAGCGGGCTGTTTCATATCCATCCAGCAGAGTATCAATGAGGGCCTTTCGTACACCCTTGAAAGGTGTGCTAGTGTTTCGCAGGTCTAGCAAGTAGGAGCGGAAATTCTTACCCATTAAAGAACAGGGGTGTCGGCCTTCAGCATGAAATGGTATCTCTAAGAAGACGAGAGCACAATGAATGATACCTCTTCTGTCTTTGTTTTTTTCTAGTTAACTTCCCAAACATAGATCTGAGACATACAGGTATATCCAAATGGTCATTTGGGTGGTGAAAAACACAGCTCTAAGTTATACCAACATTCTTTCTACTGTCCTACTTAACCATCTTGGCTTTAAGATAGAAACTGTTAGCCGGGCGTGGTAGTGCACACCTTTAATCCCAGCACTTGGGAGGCAGAGGCAGGCAGATCTCTGTGAGTTCAAGGCCAGCCTGGTCTACATAGTGAGCTCCAGCACAGGACAGCTGGGGCTACAGGGAGACCCTGTCTCGAAGAGACCAAAAAAATAAAAATAAATAAGATAGAAACTGTTTTGGTAGACATAAGAACATATAACACAGGGCTGAAAAAATGGCTCAGCAGTTAAGAGCATGTACTGGTCTTGCAGAGGATCTGAGTTTCTGTTCCCAGCATCCATGCCAGGCAGCTCACAACTATCTGTGCCTCCAGTATCCAAGGGCACTGCACTGCACTCACAAGTACAGAGCCCCCACCCCCCATATACACATAATTAAAAATAAATCTTTTTTTTTTTTTTCCCAAAAAGAACATATGGGCTGGAGAGATGGCTCAGCAGTTAAGAACACTGGCTGTTCTTGCAGAAGACCTGGGTTCAAATCCCAGAACCCAAGCAGCAGCTAACAACTGTACGTAACTCCAGTTCTAGGGGATCCGACAGTCTCTTCTGTCTTCCATGGGCACTGCACGACATGGGTGCACTTATCTACATGCAGGCACTATACACATACACATAAAATAAAAATAATAAATAAAACGTAAAAAAAAAAAAAAAGAACATATTTGAACATGATGGTGCACGCCTTTAATTCCAGCACTCAGGAGGCAGAAGCAGGTGGATCTCTGAGAGCTCAAGGCCAGTCTGGTCTAGACAGACAGCTGGTACTACAGGGAGACCCTGTCTCAAAAAAAAACCCAAAACAACAATAACAACAAAAACAAAACCCCCCAAAAATATACAAGACAAGTAATCACATAATAAAAAAAAATTCAACTTGCTTGGGCTTAGTGAAAAAGTACATGCCACCAGTCCTTTGTTAAAAAAAAAAAAAAAATCATCCAATTCACACAACTGGGTTTGGCTCCCAGTACTCACATGGTAGCTCACAATCATTTGTAACTCCCATTCTAGGGGATCCCATGCCTTCTTTTAGCCTCTGCAGGTTCTTTTACATACACATAAACTCACAGAAGCATAAATACAAATAATAAAGACAAGGCCTTGGTGGTACATGCCTTTAATACCAACACTTTAAATATATGGAGTTCTAGGCCAGTTCTCTAGCTAGGGCTACATAGTGAGACCCTATCTCAAAAATAAGTAGGGGACTAGAGAGATGGCTCAGTGGTTAAGAGCATTCGCTGCTCTTGCAGAGGACCCAGGTTTGATTCCCAGCTCCCAAATGGTGGCCAACAACCACCTGTAACTCCAGTTCTAAGGGATTCAATACCCTCTTCTGACCTCCACAGGTACTGCATGACATGGATACACCTACTTACATTTGGGCAATACACCCATACACATAAAAGATAATAAAGTATTAAAAATAAATAAAAATTAAAAAAGAAACCATACAGAAAGCAGTTTATCACCCTGTTCCCTAGGTGATTTTTTAAAGCTCTAGAATGAACCTTATTAGCTACTTTACCAGAGGCACGGATGGCATCCAGAGCTTTCATCCTGTACAGATAGTTGTAGCAACCTGTTGAGAAAAAGACTGTTTCAGCTGTTAACCTCCAAAGCTCCCAAGAATACAGCTAACCAACAGCCCGAGCTTCCATGCATCTGCCACATACTCAGTAACTGAGGATTGTTAAAAGTGGAAACCCCCAAGAGCAATCTAAATTCGAGGGACTTCCTTACAGAAGTAACCTGCAAGATCTTGCCACATACTTTGATTTCCCTGGGTTTCCAGTTGCAGTAGTCTTGCATCATCATCTGCAAGGAGCTGGGGTTCATACTTGATATCCTGAACCCTGGATAGTCGAGTATCAATCTCTTCTTTTAAGTCCTGTGCATGTAGAGAACACATCATCATTTAACCTGTAAAGGGAGCAAAGTGGGTGAACTAAGATGGAATGGAAAACAGGTAGTTAATGAAACTGCCAGAGAAAATGGAGGACTTTAGGAAAGAATGGGTTTGGGGTTCTCTAGTAACTTGTCTAATATCTATCTGTAAGCCAGATCTCTGTCTCCCCCGCCCCCCCAAGATTTCTCTGTGCATGCATACATGTCTGTGCCAGTGTGAATTGTATGAACACATGTGGTTGTATGGGCCTTTGTCAGGTGTCCTCCTCGATCACTCCCTGCTTATTCTTTTGAGACAGGATCTCTTTTCTGACCCCAGGACTTGGGTTTTCTCACCTAGGTTGGAAGCCAGCAAGCCCTAGTGATTCTCTGGTCTCCTCTTCCCCTGGAGCTGGGGTTACAGGACTGTGGGGAACCCCTGGCTTCTAACACTGGTACTGGGATCTGAACTCTGGTCCTCATGGTTGCATAGCAAGTGCTTTTAACCAATGAGTCATCTCATTAGTCCCAAACCAGAATTCCTTCAAGCTGTACAGCAGCAACATTATTTCCAACTTTAAATTAGACTTGGAAGAATCTTGGTTAGATATTATAAAGAACTTCTTGAGCTGGGAAAAAAATGAACAACTACAAATTATAATTTACTTTAAAAATATATGAGGAGGCTTGGAAGTATATAGTCTCTAATAGTTTTGAGACTATCACACATGGTACCTCATAAGGACTTTGAGCGCTGAAGCAAGAGATATTGCTGCAAATTCAAGGCCAGCTTGGGCTAGAATGAGTTCCAGCCCAGTCAGGGTTATACAGTAAGATCTTGTCTTTGGTGGTGGTGGTGGGGGGCAGCACTAAATGTGCCACTCCTCAATTATCCAGAAGTGATCATCATTATCAATTCCAAACTCATCTCACCTTCAGAGGAGGTCAGAGTGCTAGGAAATAAATCTGTTATTGCTATTATGGGGCAGAATACTGGGCCAAGGATTAGAGAACTACATGTACAATTTTACTATGTAAGGTCCAATTACTTTCCTATGTGGTTTTTTTTTTTTCCTTTTTTTAAGACAGGGTCTCTCTGTTCCCAAGGGGTTTTATTAATTTATACTTCCAATATCAATGGATAAGAATTTAGAGGATGGGCTGGAGAGATGGCTCAGTGATTAAGAGCACTGGCTGCTCTTACAGGGGACCTAGGATTCGGTTCTCAGTGTGTACATGGTGGCTGACAACTATGCCAACTTCAGTTCCAGGGGCTCCTCTTCTGACTTCTACAGGTATTGCACAACATGGGCACACGCACAATATGCAGGCAATACACTCATACACATAAAATGAAAATAATAAAAAAAGAATGTAGATGAGATACACATACACATTTTTTACTTTTTGAAACAAGGTCTCCCTGTTGCCCCAGCTGGCTTGGAATTGACTATGTAGACCAGACTGGTCTGTATCTCACAGAGATCAGCCTGTCTCTGCCTCCTGAGTGCTAGGATTAAAGGTGAGCACCACCACACTCAGCTGAGAGATATTTACTTTTTAAGCTAAAGGAATTTTGGCCTCATATAGTCTAGGGGCTTCTAAACAGCTAAAGCTTTAATGAGTCATCATATGCTGGAACCCAACCCCATGCTCCTTTCATGAGGCAAGTGGAAAGTGTGTTGCTGACAGTTCTGTTCATGATACCCTCCTTGAGCCTTTCTACACGTCAGAATAAGAACAGGAAGAGGTATTGGTTCATACAAGCACACTGCTCTAGGAGTTGAAGGAATCACGAACTAGCTTTAGTAAAAACTGACCACCTCCTATGTGAAGGCCCTAGTGCATGCTAACAATGAGCTATACCTTCAACCAAAATACCAGACATCTTGACCTTTATAGTCTAATTAAAAAGGAAAGCATTTTTTTTTTCTTGGTCTTTTTGAGACAGGCTCTCCCTATAGCCCCAGCTGTCTTGGAACTCACTATGTAGACCAGGCTGGCCTTGAACTCAGAGATCCACCTGCCTCTGCCTCCCAAGTACTGGGACTAAAGGAGTATACCACCATGCCTGGCTGGAAAGCATGTTTTAACAAATACAAAAGACAAACTGGCAATGCCGTGATGAGAAATTCAAGGTACAGTAAGAACCTGTTAAGATCATACAGAAACCTGCTTTAAAATAGGTAATAGACACTCCTCTCTTAAGGAAGCAACATTTAAACTAAAATCTAAAGAATGAAGCTGGGTGTTGTGGTGCATACCTGTAATCTCAGAACTGAAGATGTGGAGGCAGGAGATCAGGAATTCAAGGTCAACTTTGGTTACAGAGTGAATTCCTGATAAGCCTGGGGTACAAGAGTCCCTGTCTCAAAAACAAAACACAAAAAACAAAGGCATGAATTAGCTAATCAAGTTCTAGTCAAATGAAGACCATTTCAGGTCACAGTGACAGCATTGTGCAAAGGTATGAAATTTAATCAACAGAGCTTGAGGCTGGTAACTTGGAGAACCATGGAAAAGGAAGTTGGTAAGTCAGTTGGTGTCTTTTATTGAAAAGGGAAAAATTGAAAAGCATGATGGAGATGGCAATGGGACATCAAGGTTTCTGATTTAGGGCTGGGGATGTAGCTTAGTCGGTAGAATGCTTGTCTACATAAGGCCCTCAGTTGGATCTCCAGCACCATATAAACCAGGAGTTGGTTGCACACACCTGTAATGCCAGCCCTCAGGACTTTGAGGCAAGAGGATCAAAGGCTAAAAGTCATGTTCGGCTACATATTCAGCTCCAAGCAAGTCTGGGATACATGAGACCCTGTTTAAAACTAACCATCACCACCACTACCACCATGACCAAAACCACTTCAAGAGAGATGGAGACAGGAAGATCCTTGAAACTTGTTGGCAAGCTACTCTAGCCAAATTAGCAAACTTCAGGTTACCTTTCTCTGAGAGATCCTATCTCCAAAAATAAGGTGGAGACCAACTTCACATCAACACATGTGCATGTGAACTTACAGATACATATACAAAAGACTTCTGATTTATATATATGTATTAAGTTTGAGATACTTGAAATCTAAGTGTAAATGTCAGGTAGGCAGTTGGAGATAATGTCTGAAAGGTTACTCATTGAGACAAAATTTCAATTTTCCTTAAAGCCAAGGAAAGAAAGGAAAGCACTTGAGGAAAAAGTTAAAGTGACTAATAGATTATTCACTTTTTTAAATGGCCTCAGGTAGCCTGGTATGGCACATTATGCCACCAGCAATCTCAGTACTTGTAATACTCAGGCAGGACTGTTCTGAGGTTATGAGAAGGCCATCCTGCATTACATAATCAATTGAAGGCCAGTCTGGGATACAAAGTGAAACCCTGACTCAAAAAACAAAACAAAGAGCAGTATCACCACTACCACCATCAAAAATGTTGTCAGGTAATTTGCTTTCTTCCTTGAATGGTATAAGTAATGATTTATTTTCTCCCCTTCATTTTTGTAGTGTCAGGGATCAAACCCAGAACCTTATGCACTCTAGGCAAGCACAATGGGCATTTTTGTATTTGGTTTTCTGAGACAGGGTCTCCCTGTGCCCCAGCTGGCTTGGAATTCACTATGTAGACCAGGGTGACCCTTGATTTCAGAGATCTGCCTTTCTCTGCCTCCCAAGTGCTGGGATGAAAGGTATGTACCACTATGCCCAGCTAAAATGGGCATCTTTAAAGTTTTGCAAAGACAATCACTTTTATGCCCTGGATCTAACTGTAACTATTCTCAATACCATCCTAAAGTAAAATGAATTTAAAAACACTAAGTAAGGCCGGGCGTGGTGGCACACGCCCTTAATCCCAGCACTCGGGAGGCAGAAGCAGGCAGATCTCTGAGTTCAAGGCCAGCCTGGTCTCCATGGCAAATCCAGGCCAGCCAGGGCTACAGGGAGACCCTGCCTCAAAAAGACAAAAAAAACCCAAACAAACCCCCAAACAAACAAACAAACCAAAAGAAGCCAGGCGTGGTGGCACACACCTTTAATCCCAGCAGTCGAGAGGCAGAGGCAGGTGGATCTCTGTGCATTCAAGGTCAGCCTGGTCTGTATAGTGAGTTCCAGGCCAGCTGGGGCTACAGGGAGACCCCGTCTCAAAAAGACCAAAAAAAAAAAAAAACCCAAACCAACCAACCAACTAACCAACCAAAAAAACCCAAAACAATAAGTAATTTAAGATGAATTAAGAAACATTTTACAGGGGCCGAAGAGATGGCTCAGCGGTCATGAGTACTGGCATCTCTTGCAGAGAACCCTGGCTTGGTTCCCAGCACCCACATGATCGCTAACAGTGATCCATAGTCCCCACCTCCAGCTCTGGAGGCTCTGATGCCCTCTTCTGGCCTCTGCTGGCACTGTATGAACAGGTGTATTTACATAAATGCAGGCACACACACATAAAACGTAAAAAAAAATTCAAACCGAACATTTTACAGTAGAGTTGGTAACTTCATGACTTTCACTCTGTCTAGAACTAGTAATCTAACTACTGTTGCCTCTACTTCTTCACATTGCCTAGGCACCAGTCAAGGACTTTTTTTCTCCCTATAGTTAAGAGTTATGCAATTTGGGAGTCTTTTAGATAGACCCATGGAAGGGGTACTCCAATTGCCTTACCCTGCATCCCTGTTCAACATGAAAAAGTCAGAGAGGTCTGCGGCCCGATTCCCTATCAGCAATTTGGGTAACCTCTTCAGAGGATGGTGTGATAATAGGAGGTAGAAATTGGCTCGGCAGTTAGGGTTAAAACACCCCAAAGAAAAGTAGCCAGTTTCTTTCTTGGCTAAAGTCAAATTGTTTTTGGGCCTTTCAGCAAAGTACTCTATTCCAAAGGCCAAAAATGTTAAAAGTATCTGGGAGCTCTTATCCCTAAAAGAGTTTATCTTTCACTTAGAACTTCCCAGTACCAGCAGTCACCACAACGGGTATTTTTGCAGGACTGACTCCCTGGCTTCTGCCCTTACTTAGCCCCCTGCTTTCTATTACTTTGTTGCTAACTATTGCTGCTTGCCTCTTCAAATATTTTCAAGGCGGAACCCAACAATTAACTCATACTAATTTTAGTCAGCTATTACTTTCCTTCCCTCCACATGTATACAAGTACCTGCTGACCATCAAGGACCCTGTGCAGACGTAGGGGGAGGGAACCCCCGCTGTCTGACTGATCCCTAATCCAGCCTCACCCACGTCGACCATGTTCAGCAGAAAATAACATTGACTACAACGGTGCCCCCATCCTATAACACGAAAGGCTGAAATGTTAGGGTTCAGATCTACAGCAACCCCCTCCCCTCATGGTTTTACAGGCTCTCTGGAATTACAGGATCTGAGTTAGTGGGCACCCTGACCATCTGCAGACAAGATAAACAGACTCGCTACCTTTGACCCAAAACCTGATTACTGCAAAGAGCTGTTTCAGCACAGTCTGCTTCCCCTTTGATAATCTTAGAAGATAAACAGGCCCCTGTACTGTAGACCCTCTGATGTAGGAACTGTCTCAGTACAAGCTATTTCCCCTGATAAGTTTCACCATGTATAAGACCCCTTATCCCAGATCCTGGCTGATGGAAGGGGGCAGTTTCACAGAGGCTGTTCTCCCCGATAAGGCCTTGGCTCTCCCCCACCTAATTTGTTTTGAAAAAATGTCTCCCCGCTTTCTGCCCTGCCCACCCCCCAGCCCGTGTTAAAACTCCCAGCCAACAAACTGTTAGCTCCTCTATCCTGAACTGGGGACTGTCCTGTGTGTCTTCCCTGCCAATAAACTCTATCCCGCCAGAGTTTGTGTCCTTGTCCTTTCTCCTGATTTGCCTTGATTTACTTATCATACGGTGCCAAAACCCTCCCAAGACCCCCCGACCTGCAATCTTTTGGGAAAGGCACGTAAAGAACTCTGACTGGACCTGGCTGCTGTTACCAGCCCCTGTGAACACCACTGATTTGGCTTTGAGGTACACTCTAACTCTTCCTCTCCCTCCTGCTCCCTTTCACTGGGACTCCGAAGGAGGCCAACCCTACAAAGACACAGTCTTGACCTGAAACAGCGAGTCCTAACAGGGGGTAACTGGGAAGGCAGACTCTGGAAGTCTCCACTCTCTTCCTCTCTCCCTGCAGCCTCTCATTAAGCCCCAGTCTCCCTCTCCCTTTCCTCACTCCTGGCATCTCGTCTTCATGTGCTCCGTGATTCAGAGACTTCCCTCCCCCTCTCCTTGGGCTCCTGTTCCCTCAGCTTCCATTAAATCTCAGAATCTCTCTCTCTCCATTTTCTCTCCCACCCCCCCTTCTTACTCCATGCATCTCTTTTCCTAACCCTTTCCTTGTACTTTCCCTCTACTGGCTGGTTGCGCCACACTCTCGTCGCAGGGTTTTCTGCTCGTCTTGCACTCACCTTGAAAAATCACAGGTGTGTCAGCCCTTTCCTTTCTCTGGGTACGGGATGCTGTTCCCAGGGATAGAAACATGCACCCCTTCCTGTCCTGGACAGGAGCTCACCTTTTCCCTCCCTGGTGATCTGATTGCACAATGCTGCCTCCAGGGACTGGAAAAAACTTGTTCTCAGGCCTGTCCTGAGAAAGGACGCTTTCCTCGGTGACTGGTTCTGCATGGTCTCATTTTTGCATGACTTATGCCAAATCCTCCTCCTGTTCCCTCCTGCCTTTCTCTTCTTTGTATCCTGCACTTTCCTGCCCAGACTCTTGGCTGCCATCCCTGCCTCCACTCCCCTTGGAGAGAGGATCCTCATTGTCTCCTCCTACTTGCTTGCTCAGTTCCTTCTCTATCTCCTCTGTCATCTGTGAGTAATCAGTCCCTATGGGAACCATCCAGTCCAAGTCTGAGGGCCTCACTCTTGCTTAGCTTCTTAAATCCTTAAAACAACTAGGACTCTCAGATACAATCAGGCCAAAGCACTTAAAGTTCCACTGACACCACTGCCTGGCCCCAGTACAAGTTAGATAATGACTCTGTTTGGCCAGACACTGAAATCTTAGACTTCAATATTCTGAGAGATTTAGATAATTTCTGCCATCATAAAGGCAAAAAGGTCTGAGCTCCCTTATGTCTAAGTGTTTTTTTGAGCTCCATGCTAATCCCTCCCTCTGTGCCTCCCATCAAGTTCTCAAGACTTTCATGGGACCCCAACCCACTGGTTCCTACCTCCTCGGGGGTTTCCGCTACCCCCCCTTCTCTACCTTGGCCTTTGTTCTTTGCTTTCTTCTCTAAAGCTTCCTTCTCCCAGCCATATGGCTGCAAGTCAGCCACGTGTCTGACCTCCCACACAGGCTCTAAACCTGCATGGCTCCATGGCTTTCTTTCCTTCCCACTAATCACCTCTTCAAGGAGCTGCCAAGATTACCAGCTTGCCTACCCTGAGGATTTTTAAGAGTCTAATAAAATTATAAGTTTCCGGTTGGGCCCATTCTTAAATTCTTTTATGAATGAGACTAAGAATCCTCTAGGGGACCCTCTTTCTCCCTGTTTCGACTCAGATGGGACCCCAAAATTCTAATAATTTATTTGTTGGTGATGCAAAGATTTTTCAGGTGCACACTGAATTTGTCTCTTAAGCAAAGCAGGTGAACTTCCTTATCCATTTTGCTATCTTGCCTTGGGGCATTTGGGCTTAGGCTGAAGCTGCTGGGAGGCTTCACTGGAGCATTTAAAGAATTTAATTTGGGGGCTAGAGAGATGGCTCAGCAGTTAAGAACACTGTTCTTGCAGAAGACCTGGGTTTGAATCTCAGCACCCACATGGCAGCTAACAACTGTCTGTAACTCCAGTTCCAGGGAATCCACAGCCTCTTCTGTCTTCTGTGGGCATTGCATGACACGGGTGCACTTATCTACATGCAAGGCAATACACACATACACATAAAATAAAAATATTAAAAAAAATTTAATTTGCTGCTGATAAACTGAAAAAGATTTTAAAAGCCCTTTTTTTCCCTGAACTTTTTTTCAGGCAGTGGGGCTTGAAACTTTGATCTTACACCCTGCTGGGCACCAAGCAACTTGTGCTCAGACCATGTGGTCCTGAGGTGCCTACTTTTCTAACTAGATCCAAACATTTAAAATTTCAGTGTACATGGAAAGTCACAGGCTGTGCTCAGGAGAGACATATGCTGTCAGAGAAACAACCCACTGATTTATGTGCTGGACATATACCCTGTTCCTTCTGCTACCTTCATGAGTTTCTTTTCCAGCATAGCTTGTATCTAGGAATGAAGAGATCCAAAGAACTTTGCTTTGCATTCACAGCTACAATGGTTGGTCCCCAGTGAGAGCAAGTCCCGTACCCTCATTGGTATAGAGGCTGCCGCTCCTGGACCCTCCAGTCCCCCCTCAACCCCTGGAACAGAGAAGTGTGCACCTCTGAAGAATTTCCTCTCAGGGTCTACTTCCAGGAGGCCAGAGAGAGCTGTATAGGCCCGGACCGGAGCTTCTCATCAGGTGAAGCAAGACAGAGACTCAGAATGGATGTCCAGACCGGGTAACAGGCCCCAGGTTAGACAGGTAGAAGCCAGCACAAGCTGATCCCCCACAGGAGACTGCGTGGGAAGTCTTGATGTGATTCCAAGATGGCACTGGCCTCCAGTCAGGAACGAAGGGGACCACAACTAAACCTCAATGTGATTCTGAGGTGCTAGCCCCATTTAAGGTAAAACAGGAATCAGGCAGCAGACTGGGCCACAGCTAAACCTTGACGTGATCCCAAGGTCCTGGCCCAGTTATAGGCAGAACAGGAATTTAGAGGGAATAACTAGGGAACAGTCTTAAACTCTGAATGAGTGTGTGAGTGTGAGAATAAAAGTAATGGTTCCACGGCTCTATGGGGCCATGGAATCTGGCTAGGCCTCACCCTGCTGTTCTGCTGAGGTTGTGTAACCTAAATGGGCACTCACCTTCAGGTGACAGGGATTATACACGTGGCCCTAAGTTAAGACCTCTTAAGTCACCAAGAGGTGGCCAGCTAGGAAGTCATCTGAATGAGGGAGACTAACATTCTCCACCCCTTCCTATGCACTCATTACATACATACCAGGCACTTTTCAGATGGGTTCCTCCCCGTCCAGCTGTCAAACTGTCCTCCAGGTGATGCTGGACAACTTTAAACTAGGCTATGCAGGAAATTATGGCATTAAGATAAAACTCTCCAGTGACTTCAGATCAGGCCATATTGGATAAGAATCCAAGTCTGGATGGAGGCTACCCGAACCCTAACAATTATTAGGTAAAGTACATGTTATGTTACAGCAGTGAGCAAGTGAGAAAAGTCCTCAGTCAGTTCTTACTTAGTTTATGAAAGGAAGTAATAAATGGAAAAGAAATAATGTCATCTTTAAATGGCAGAGGAAAATTTCCAGGGCCTAGACATCTGCCGAACCAGGTTTATCTTGTGCCCTAAGGACCTACCTTGGGGGCATTATGTCCCACAGGAACATGAGGTCCCCTTCTTGACTTCATTGCAAAGCGCATGATTTGTCTCTTCACAAAAATAAACAGCAGTACAAACACCTGTGCAAAAAGGGAAACATCTTTAATATTGTAATAAAGTTAGGGCTAAGGAGATAGCTCAACAGGTAAAGGCACTTGTTGCCAAGCTTGACAACATGAGTTTGATCTCCAGGACCCCCAGGGTGGAGAGACCTGGCTCCACAAAGTTGTCCTTCGATCTCCACACATGCTGTGATATGGTGCCCACACACAATAAAAAGTTTTTTTTTAAAGAAAGTATGCTCTTGGGCTGGCGAGATGGCTCAGCGATTTGGACTACTTCCTGCTCTAGCAGAAGACCGGGGTTCCAGTACCAGCACCCACATGGCAGCTGACAACCATCTGTAATTAGTTTCAGAGATCTGACACCCTCTTCCCGCCTCCAAGGCATTGCACGACATGGGTGCACTTACCTACATGCAATCTATTCATACACATAAAAAAGTACTCTCTCATTCAAAATCGCCAGGTTCGAGTTCTCTGAGACAGATATTTCGGGGTGACACTTGGGCAAAGCGAGGTTCTTAAGGACGGGGGTGGGTCTAGGGCTAACAGCAAGGAGGCCCTACTGTGCTCTGCAACTTAAGAGCAAGGGTTCCCAGCAGCGGGCAGGTTTGGTTGGGTCTGTGACTCAGACTTCCAGGTAGTTCCGGGACAAGAGTCAGAAGCCCAGAAGTAAAGCAGGTGGAGAGGGTGAAGAATGAACGGTTCTTGACTGGGTCAGCCGCGACCGGAGGAATAAAGTAGGGATCTCCTCACCAGGCTCCCGTAGGCCATCACCAGCACGACGTTCACCCCGGACAGCCAATTACTGCTGGACGCCATCGCCTCCCTCCCTGCGCAGAGATGCCGGGATTTCCTGCCGCCCAGCTGTGTTAACCCAGGCTGAGCCGCAGCCAGGGCACCTCTGTTCCCTGTGGCGCTCTCCGGCCATTTCCTCACGGGGAAAGACCAAACGAATGTCGGCCAGAAAACATGGCGGACGCAGGCACTAGTCGAGCTTGGTACCTTCCCGCTTCCAACCCCCGACCCCCACGTGACTCAGGCAGGCAAAGGCACCTGGGAACGCCTAGGGCGGAGATGCGGAACTACGCCAGTAAAAGGAAGCGGAGGCCTTCCGCACGTCACGTGACGGAGGAGGAGCCATAGGTGGGAGGGGGCAGGGCGGGCGCGCGGAACTCAAGCGCTGTGTTTCGTGGCGCTGTGGCGCGCGCACGCTGACGTGCGCGGCCCCTTTCGAGTCACGTGGCGAGGGACGCAGTAAGGCAAGTGGGAGGGGGAAGGCGCGAGAGCGAGCGCGAGAGGGAAAAGGAGGGAGGGGGTGGGGAAGAGGGAATCTTATATCACGTGACAGGGGCGGCGTGGCCCAGGGTGTCAGTGTGGAGGAGACTGAGGTAAAGTTGGGAGCACAGCGGCGTTGGCGGCGGCGGCGGCGGCAGCGGCAGCGCGGCGGGGCCGGGTATTGTCCACGGCCCCTTTAAATCCGCGATCCCCCTTTTACCCTCCCTCTTTTTCCGTTACCCTTACTGTATCCCTTTCCTGCGGTAGGCGCTCCCCCCCCCCCCCCCCCGCACCGTGTGTTCCCCCCACTGTACACCCTCCCCCTTCTATTCATGCGAACCCGGGCGTCCTCCCCCCCAACCCCTCGAGTCGGCCGCTGGAGGTTTTGTTTATGGTTGGGTTCGCGGCCTAGTGGGCCGCGCCAGAGCCCGGGCCTCGATTTGGGAGCGTGGACGGGGCGGGGCTTGGGGCAGCCGGAGAGGGGTGGGGGGGCATGCGGCTAGAGCCTGAGGTGGGGGAGTGAGAAAGAGCGCGAGCGAGCGAGTCTGGGCCCTGGCTGGAGGTAGGACTCTGGCTACCGTGGCCTGTGCTGGAGGAGGCGGCCTCCTCCCTTTCCAGCCCCAGCGGGCCTCGGATCCGGATCCGGCCTGGTGTGGGGGGTGGGGGTGTAGGGCGATGGGGTGGAGCTGCCCCAAACTCCCCCATGTGGCCCTCAGTTTGGAGTGCGGAGGATTAATTTGTTCCGGGTGGGAGGTAGGGAGGCGATTGGCCCCGTGGGCTCTTGATGTGTCGCGGAGGGGGGTGAGCCTCCCATCCTCCGCGCGTGGGCTTCCGTCCTCTGTTCGTTTTCAGCCTCTTTGTCAGCTCTTCTTATTACCCTTCCTTCCTTCTTACCAACTCTGCTCTTCGAATATATTTTTGCTGCTCTCTTTAGCTTCCTGTTGTCTGTACTGTAGTTTGGGGTATCCCAAACAATTAATTGTTATTTAGGAAGCTGGACACGGAGGCCCGTGTGGGGTGTATTACGCCTCAGGGACGTCACTAGATCACTGGGTATTTGTTCATTTTTTTTTTCATAATGGAAACGGAATTCCATATTTCCTAAGACATTTCATCTTCTGGACTGCCACTAAATTGCTTTGCAAACTGATGTCACGAATAGGAGACTGCTTGTTTTCCATTCTTGAAATTTAGCCACCTCTGGTGTAGGCTGTTGTGGAAAGAAAAACACAGTAACAGGCGAT
>NW_008330926.1:4351957-4356734 GCF_000622305.1 Nannospalax galili | reverse complement strand
CGGAGAGGGGTGGGGGGGCATGCGGCTAGAGCCTGAGGTGGGGGAGTGAGAAAGAGCGCGAGCGAGCGAGTCTGGGCCCTGGCTGGAGGTAGGACTCTGGCTACCGTGGCCTGTGCTGGAGGAGGCGGCCTCCTCCCTTTCCAGCCCCAGCGGGCCTCGGATCCGGATCCGGCCTGGTGTGGGGGGTGGGGGTGTAGGGCGATGGGGTGGAGCTGCCCCAAACTCCCCCATGTGGCCCTCAGTTTGGAGTGCGGAGGATTAATTTGTTCCGGGTGGGAGGTAGGGAGGCGATTGGCCCCGTGGGCTCTTGATGTGTCGCGGAGGGGGGTGAGCCTCCCATCCTCCGCGCGTGGGCTTCCGTCCTCTGTTCGTTTTCAGCCTCTTTGTCAGCTCTTCTTATTACCCTTCCTTCCTTCTTACCAACTCTGCTCTTCGAATATATTTTTGCTGCTCTCTTTAGCTTCCTGTTGTCTGTACTGTAGTTTGGGGTATCCCAAACAATTAATTGTTATTTAGGAAGCTGGACACGGAGGCCCGTGTGGGGTGTATTACGCCTCAGGGACGTCACTAGATCACTGGGTATTTGTTCATTTTTTTTTTCATAATGGAAACGGAATTCCATATTTCCTAAGACATTTCATCTTCTGGACTGCCACTAAATTGCTTTGCAAACTGATGTCACGAATAGGAGACTGCTTGTTTTCCATTCTTGAAATTTAGCCACCTCTGGTGTAGGCTGTTGTGGAAAGAAAAACACAGTAACAGGCGATTTTGTTATTGCTAACGTTTTTGCTTTTGACTCACCCCGATTATTAAATGGAGAAATCCTTTTTGTCTCCTCTTTCATATTCTGCTTTGGGGATACCTGATGTGACTTACTGGATGGGGGTCAGTGACAACCAGTATTACGGGAGAATTGGAACATTTTGGCTTTGTATTTGTTGATAAACTGCTTTGAGGTCCTGAACCATTGTCTTTAAATACTAGACTGTCCCAATGATTGTTTCTGTTGTGAATGGGGATACTGCTGGTGTGTAAAATAGGGATGAAAGAGTTAAAAAATGTACTGCTTTGTTTTTGTAGTTGTAAAAGCACCTTGGTGCTAAGTGGGAAAGGCCCCTCATTAGATTGAAGGTGGGAGAATGGGACACAGGTCATTTCAACAAAGCATCTAGGAAATGCAATGCTCTGTTATTTTAGAGCTGGTAAGCTTATCCATCCCAGTCTTACTTTAGAATGTCTGAAATGTTTCTCAAATTAGATTGTAAGCTCCCTGAGGGCAGCAGCTAAGTCATAATGCTTTTGTATTCCCTGAAGTATTGGACACATAGTAGATACTCAATAAATACTTGTCATTTATTTTTTTCAGTAAAATTTCTCTGGCTATTTTTTCAAGTAGCTGGCTTTTAAAATGTAGTCAAGGGCACTTCTCTGTTGAAACTTGCATTTGCTCCTGTAGTATTCCCCTGGTCTCCAATACTTCACATCCTACTTCTGTTAAGTACTTAGGTTTTCCAAGAGTTAACTAACCAAAGTCACTCACTTCCACACAGTGTGATGACTGAGTATATCTTGCTGTTTGCTACTTTTATAAGAGGCTACTAATAGTAATTAGTTCTGTGCCCTTAAAGTGACTTATCCAGATCATTTACTTTTGACCTGTTGCTCAGTGTTACTAACTAGATGGTAAAAATTTTCTTAGTTACACATTTCAAAACATTTACAAAGGGAAATGGAGGTTAATAGCAAAAATGCTCAGAAAGATTTTTTTATTTACTGATTTGTTATATATTTTTCAATACCACTTATTTAGACCTATTAGACTTAGACTTCTAAGAAATGTGCAGTGATGTATACAATAGCTTATATTTATGATATGCTTTACTCTCAAACATTATGTATGCAGTAGAGAACATTCAGTATTTTTTAGCTATAGAAGTGGGTTGGGAATTACTCTGTATAAGAAACTTATCTTACAGCCAATTTTAAAAACAATAGTTTTCTTTTAGTCTTAATTTTTTTCCTCTTAGTGCTTTGGGTCTACCAATATTTGGCTAGATAACTTTTTTTTTTTTTTTTTTTTGTAAATTAAGCATTCAAACAACTAAATGCCTGCTTGGGAAAATGATCTGTGTAGTAAATAACTCTACCATTTACAAGTCTTTATGTGTACTTGTATGTAGGGGGAATAGGTAATGGTTTTAAAAGTTAGTCCTGAATCTGTCTTAACTGTTGATGCCGGGCCTGGTGGCACACGCTTTTAGTCCCAGCACTTGGGAGGCAGAGGCAGGTGGATCTTTGTGAGTTCAAGGCCAGCCTGGTCTACATAGTGAGTTCCAGGACAGACAGCTGGGGCTACTGGGAGACCCTGTCTCAAAAAAAACAAAAAAACTATTGATGATAAGGAAAGTAGTAGAAATCTTGTTCTTAAAGACTATATCAAAAAAGAAAGACCTATGCAACCTATTGACAGTGCTTGGTGAACAATTTGTCCATAAGAAAGTCCACGTTCTGTTATCCAAGAAACTGGTGAAGTTTACTTCCCTAGTAGTTAATCCTTCCATATTTCTTTACAACCTTCTCTATCTCAAAATCCAGTATCTTCTGGGCAGTATAGAATTACCCTGTATAATGTTTTATTAATGAAAAAAATATAGAGCAAGAAAGTACAAATTTGTCTTCCTTGAAAGGGAATGAAACAATGCAAAGTGACCTGATTTTGGGCAATTTCTTATGATGAATGTTTTCTTTGTTTACTCAGAGCAGCAGCAGAGATTACATTATAAAACAATATGAATGAAGGGAACTTGAATTCAGTAGAGTACTTGCTTGGTAGAAATCTTAATGACAAACTTCTAGTTTTGGTAAGGCTCTGTGTGTTTCTGTGTGTCTTTTAAAGAGTGAAATCATCCTGCAAATATTAATATCTCAAATTTAAAGTCATTTCCTAGAAGCCCTTCCAAATAAAACTTGGTGATAGATGCATTTGGTTGGGGACAAATTTGGGATTCCCTGTGTATTAAGGTGAGTGGTGGAGAGTAATCGTAATTCTGTTGAATTGAAAATGTGACTGAGACCAACCAAAGCAACTTTAAGGGTAGTATGTTGGAATTAACTATCCAGAAAATGGATTCTAGGTAATCACTAGGACTAACACAGATCTTACTGGAGGCATGAAGAGATAAAACTTGAAAGAAGGGGCTGGAGAGATAGCAATTAAGAGCACTGACTGCTCTTGCAGAGGACCAGGGTTCAATTCCCACCACACATATGGCAGCTAACAACTGTCGGTAACTCCAGTTCCAGGGGATCCAACGCCCTCTTCTGTCATCTGCCGGCATTGCATGACACTATTGCACTTACCTAGATACAGGCAATACCCTCATAACACAGAAAAAAAAAAAACTTGAAAGAAAAGGCTGGTTGTGAACTTTTCTTTTTCTAAGTAGTAAAAATCACATGTAGCTCATTTGAGACAGTTGTAAGGCAGGTAAGGTAGTGGCTGTTTTCTTAATATACACTGGCTATAGTTTTTTTCTCCCCTACCTTCTGTTCTGGGTTTGAACCTAGGCCCTTAATTGAGCTATGCCCACAGTCCCTACAATATTTAAAATTGTAATCTCCTTGGAATGTAGACTAATCTGTAAGGCTCCTCTTTTTCCCTCCCTTGTTCCCTTCCTCGTTCCCTTTCTTTCAGTCTGTCTTTCTGTCAGTAAATCTGTCTTTCATGACAAGATCTTACTGTGTTGCCTAGGCTGGCCTCAAACTTGTGATCCTCTGATGAGCTTTCCAAGTGCTGGGATTACAGGTATGTGCTGTGCCCAATTTCTGGAAAGCATTCATTCTCTAGGCTTTGTTAACTACTTTTCCTTCTGTCAGGTACTTTCATATACATAGAAAGTTTTTAATTACTGCCTTTGTTTTTGCTAACTTTCAAGATAACAGTAACCAGACCCTACTTTTAACTTATTCAAAAAAAGGTATTAGGTCTTGTGGTGCACAGCTTTAATCCCAGCACTTGGGGAAACAGAGGCAGGCGGATCTCTGTGAGTTTGAGGCTAGCATGGTCTATATAATATAGCAGGTTTCAGGTCAGCCAGGACTACATAGCGATACTCTGTTTCCAAAAACAAAATAAAAACAGCTTATCACTTAAACCAGCACTTGGGAGGCAGAATTAGGAGGGATGTCTTGAGTTTAAGGCCAGTCAGGACTACATAGCAAAACCAATGCTTCAAACCAAAAAAAATCACACCTGCATCATATACGTTTTTAGGGGTGGAGTGTGGTGCTAGGTATCTAGGACCTTGTATATGCAAAGCACACATTTTGCCACTGAGGTATATTCCCAGTCCTCTACATTTCTTGAACAGTTAACCAATTAACCCCCATATTTATCAAACTTAAAAATGTCTCATTAGCACATGCCTATCTATACTCCCAGCACTTGGGAAATGAAAGAAGGAAGATTAGGACTTGAAGTCCACCTTTAACTCCAGTGAGTTTGAAGCCAGTGTGGGTCACATGAGAATCTTATCTTCCGAAATCGAAACGCACCAGGTGTGTGGCACAGGCCTTTAGTCCCAGTATTCTTGAGGCAGAGGCAGGCAGATCTACATGGTCTACATAGCAAATTCCAGGCCAGCCAGGAATTTGAGAATTGAATGAGAACCTGTCTTTTTTTTTTTTTTTTTTTTTTTTTTAAAAAAAAAAAAAAAAAAAAAAAAAAGTGGGGGAAAAAAAGTTAAAGACTTTTTTTTCTTAGACAGCCGGGGTT
>NW_008330926.1:4281845-4351873 GCF_000622305.1 Nannospalax galili | reverse complement strand
AAAAAAGAAAAGAAAAAGTTGGGGCTAGAAAGGTTAAGAACTTGCTGTTCTAGAGGACCTGGGTTCCATTCCAAGCACCCACATGGTAGCTTTTGTCTTCTTCCAGACTTCTTGGGCACTACACACATACCACTGGGTATATGGGCAATCAAAACACTTGTAAAAATAAAAATCATTAAAAAAAAAATCAGCCAGATCGTAAAATGTATCTAAAGAAAAGATGAGTTTTGGATTGGAGATGCAGTCCAGTAGTAGAGAGCTTGCCTGGCATGTATAAAGGTGTGCGTTTAATTTCCCAGTATTACAAAATGAAAAGTAATCGCAAAAAATAGCTGGATCTTCTTGGTTTGTACTGTTGAAGAAAGCAATATTGAATAGTAAGTGTTGATAAAATAGAAATAAAAACATTTTATCTACATTTGACCATCTCTCTTTTTTTCCTCTTTAGTATCCTTCCTTGTAAATACTGTTATTTGTATATACTGTAAATGATGACATCGGTGGGCACTAACCGAGCCCGGGGAAACTGGGAACAACCTCAAAACCAAAACCAGACACAGCACAAGCAGCGGCCACAGGTAATGAACCCAAGGGATATGGATGCATTGGCAATTTTGTCAGTTGATACTGGTTCCTATGCAGTACAGCATTATTCTATGCTTTGGATTATTGATTTAGGTTCCTAATTCTTGTTGCCTAGTCCTTGGCTCTCTATTCAGGCCTGTTAACTTTCAGTGATATACTGTGCTATAACCTGTTTGCTTTTTTGTTGCTTAATACCGTGTTTGATTTTGGGTACTGTCCTTTGAATGTCCAATAGCATTTTCCTTCTGTCACCTGAGCTTTTTCAGCAATACATTTTTTTTTTGTTTGTTTGTTTTTTGAGACTGGATCTCCCTGTAGCCCCAGCTGTCCTAGAATTCACTATGTAGACAAGGAACTGGCCACAGAGATCTGCCTGCCTCTGCCTTCTGGGTGCTGAGATTAAAAGGCATGTGCTACCATGCCTGGCTCAACAGTATATTTCTTATTTTCTAGTCCCACCTTGAGACTTTTCTAGCCCACATTTATCATAACACCTTTCTCCTTGCAGGTTTTGACTAATGCCCCTAATTTTCTCCTCAGGTCTTATTTTGAGGACTTACCTGATTTTTCCTTTCCCATGAGAAGCTAGCATCTCCACTAGTAATCCTTCAGAATTAACAAATGAGACACCCTAGAGCATTGCTCAGTTTTATAGTTTAAGGAACAAATTAACCTCTTGGGTATTAAGTTTGATTTAGATGTGATCTGTTTGTTTTTGTTTTGTTTTGGTCTTTTTGAGACAGGGTCTCCCTATGGCCCCAGCTGTCCTGGAACTCACTATGTAGACGAGGCTGGCCTTGAACTCACAGAGATCCGCCTGCCTCTGCCTCCCAAGTGCTGGGATTAAAGGCGTGCGCCACCATGCCCAGCTTAAAAGTATGTAGCCCATGCTGGCCTCAAACTCCAGGTCCTCCTGCCTCTGTCTTCTTCAGCATATCCTACCGGTGTGCACCTCCAACACCGGCGTGATCTGTTTTCTATAACCAGTTTAACAGGTATTGGTACCAGTATGAGCAAATTACTTACATATAGCTATGGTGAGATATATCAAATACATGAGACTAGAGTTTTCTCCTTAATGTTCCTTGACTTTCCTCTTTCCTTTCTTTTTCCCTTTTTCTCTTCTCTTTTCTCTCTTTTAGTCTCCCTCCCCCAGAGTCTTGCTGGTAGCCCTGGCTAGCCTTAAGCTTGCAATCCTCCTGCCTCAGACTTCATGTGATTGGATTATAGACATGTGCTGTCATCATGGACAGGTCCCTTATATATTTTCCTTTGAGGTGGGGGTCTCATTAAGTTTCTCAGGCTGGCCTTAACTTCTAATGTTCATGCCTTAATCTCTTGAGTAGCTGGGATTAGAGATCTGTAACATCGTGTCTGTTCCCCTTACACATTTTTCTGTCACTAGCATTTCTAAGTGAATTTCTAATAGAATTTTAATACTTAAATTTCAAATTATATTATACTTAAATTATACTGTAACAATATAATTCTTGGTGTCTTTATGTATATTGGATGCTAACACTATCTTTGAGTTAAGTTTTAAAAAATTTTTAAATTAAATTTATTTATTTTGATCTTTTTGAGACAGGGTCTCCCTAGCTGGCATGAATTTATTACGTAGACCAGGCTGACCTGGATCTCACATTGTCCTGGTCTGCCTCCTGAGTGCAAGATTAAAGGTGTGTGCCACCATGCCTGGCCTAATTAAAAAAAAATTTTGAGACAGGCTCTCACTGTGAAGCCTAGGCTGGTCTAGACTCTCTGTGTAGACCACTCACTGTGAAGCCTAGGCTGGTCTAGACTCTCTGTGTAGACCAAGCTGGTTTTGAACTCACAGAGATCCATCCTGCCTCAGCCCCATGAGTACTGGGATTAAAGGCAGGCACCACCATGTCCAGCCTTGGGTTAAATCTTAATATTTGGAATAAGAGATTAGCAGATTAAATTTTAATAGTATTCAGAGTAAGAGGTTAGCATTGGGATTGATGAAATAGAAACTTTATTTACATATAACTTTGTGAGCATATTAATGTGAATTAAAGGGCAGATGTTTCCAAGTGGTGATATAATTCTAAGGTGAAAGCACCTTTAAACTATGAACATTGATGAAATGGTTTGCATCTTCCTGTCTTTGTCATTTTGTTTAAACACCCTAAACATTGCTTTGATGTATTTTTTTAGATATTTTATTTATTTTTATTTTATGTGTATGAGTATTATGCCTGCATGTAGGTAAGTGCACCCGTGTTGTGCAAAGCCTGTGGATGACAGAAGAGGCTGTCAGATCCCCTGGAACCGGAGTTACGGACAGCTGTCAGCTGCCATGTGGGTGCTGGGATTCGAACCTAGGTCTTCTGCAAGAACAATCCGTGTTCTTAACCACTGAGCCATCTCTCCAGTCCTGCTCTGATGTTTTTAACTTTCTTTTTTCTTTTTATTTTGGTCTTTTTGAGACAGGATCTCCCTGTTGCCCCAGCTGGCTTGGAACTCGTTATATAGACCAGGCTGGTCTTGAACTCACAGAGATTCACCTGCCTCTGCCTCTGCCTCCTGAGTGCTGGAATTGCCACCATACCCAGTTTATTTTGAACATTTAATGAATTTTTTTGTGGTGCTGAAGTTTGACCCTATAGCTTTGAACAGGGTAGGTAAGGAATCAAGCACCAGGCTATACCCCCAGCCCTGTTTTTACTTTTTATTTTGAGACAGGGTCCACTTAAGCTGCCCAGATTGGCCTTGAATTCACTCTGTAGTCTAGGCTAGCCTTCAGGCTGACCATGAGCTTTCTATCTTCTTGCCTCAACTGCTCAAGTAACTGGATTTATAGATCTACCCAGCAGACGCTAGTTACTTTGGTCTTGGTTTTACTTGAGGTGGGTAAAGGGGTGTTGTAAGGCTAAGGATTAAACCCACAGCCTCACACTTTCTAGGCAAGTGTTTTACTACTGAGCTATAGCCATAGAGTAAAGATTTACTACTTAGATCCCTGTTTACCTAACTTCTTGCTCTTTTCTGTTTGTTTTCTGAGACAGTCTTGGTATGTACCCTGGAACTCACAGAGATCTGCCTGCCTCTGCCTCCTAAGTGCTGGGATTAAAAGTGTGTGCCACCATACCTGACTCAACTTCTTGCCTATTGATGAAGCTTTCTTGATCTCATCTCAATTTCTAGGCCACTGCAGAGCAAATTCGACTTGCACAGATGATTTCAGACCATAATGATGCTGACTTTGAGGAAAAGGTGAAACAAGTAAGTGTACCACCAGTTTTCTGTAAGCCAAAGAAAGGAAAAGGTTTCAGAATGGGGAAGGAGATGGTTCAGTGAATGGGTAATGCTCTTGCAAGCATGAAGACCTGAGTTTAATCCGTAAAACACCTGCAAGCTGTATTCAGTAGCATGCATCTGTAATCCTGGTGCTCCTACTAGGAGATGGGAGATGGAAGATGGAGACAGGAAAATCCTTAGAACTTGGGCCAGTTAGGGTGGTGTACACAGTGGCAAACAATAGAAGAGAGAGACTCTTTCATACAAGGTGGAAGGTGAAGACTGACACCCAAGGTTGTCTTCTGACATCTACATGCCTGCTTTGGCTGTACTCACACAGGAATGCACCGTATCACACATAGCAGAAAAAAGAATTATATTCATTGTTGGGTAGGTCAGTACATTTTCATTGTCTGATAATACTGTGTTCCTTTGGATACATACCTTGTTCAAAGAAGTTTTATCTTAATCTAACTTTATTGATGTGTTGGTTTTTTTTTTTTTGTCTTTTTTTGTCTTTTTGAGACAGGGTCTCCCTGTAGCCCCAGCTGTCCTGAAACTCACTTTGTAGACCAGGCTGGCCTTGAACTCACAGAGAGCCTCCTGCCTCTGCCTCCCAAGCGCTGGGACTACAGGCATGTGCCACCCCGCCTGGCTGATGTGTGTGTTTTACCAAGCACAAACCTAGAATCTTGTCCATGCCAAGCTCATACCCTACCACTGAGGTATATTCCTCAGCCCCTTGGATCTAGGGAATGTGTAAAATGATGGCATGCAGAGCTTTGTGTGTTTCACTTTTGAGTCTCCATTTGATGGTTAATTGATTGCTTCGTTACTATTTCTGACCTCATCCCTAAGCCATAAGCCACAGATGGTAAAATTTTGCTTTTGTTAACATTGATGTATTGCATATGTGTGTGTGTAGTTTGTATGCGTCAGCCATAAGGCTTGTTTGGAGGCCACAGGACAACTTGTAGGAGTTGGTTTTCTCCTTCCATTGTGTAGGTCCTGGGGATTGATTACAGGTTATCTGGCTTGGTGGCAAGTGCCATTACCCACAGAGCTATCTTACTGTCCCTAAAGTTTGCTTTTGGGAGTATAATCACACTATATATATATTGCTTTTTAAGCCTGCTTCTTTCAAATTTACCTGGTATCTCATCCCTTCATCTAGTTTCCTTTTGTTGAAGTACAGATTTGGTCATGATTGTTACTAATTTTTCTCTTTCAGTTGATTGATATCACAGGCAAAAACCAGGATGAATGTGTGATTGCTTTGCATGACTGCAATGGAGATGTCAACAGAGCCATCAATGTTCTGCTGGAAGGAAACCCAGACACGGTAAAATGCTAATAAAGTGTTTTAGAATGGGTTGGGAAGCTACTAGAGATTCTAAAACTAGCTAATGTGGTAAATGGTCTTAAGTCAGCATACTTTTTCTCCAAGTAGAATATGGAACATCAGTGGAGGTTGTGTCAGGTTACAGATACCTAAAATTTATATATAAATTTTTCCTTTCCACCTAATGAGACTTCTGTTTTTGTCTTATCTTTAAAAACAGGACATTGCTTGCTTAACTTTGGAATATTGCTATAGCTTTTGCTAGAGAACTTTGTTTTTCTTTTTGAGGAGGGTATCATTTTGAATCATTTCACTAAGGAATTTTTACACTAAGGAATTTTTATAGGGATAGAATTCATCCTTAAAGATACCAGGTTTTTGGTGTTACAGTGTTGTGTCAGCAAAGTACTATTCTGTTTTCTTATTTCTTTTCTTGTGGTTTTTTGGAGATAAAATCTCCGTGTAGCCCCAGCTGGCCTGGAACTCACTGTGTAGACCAGGCTGGCCTTGAACTTCCAGAGATCTCTCTGTCTCTGCCTACTGAGTGCTGGAATTAAAGGCATGCACCACCACATCCGACGATTTACTTAACTTTTGAAATTTATTTTTTTTGAGACAGAGTCTCCCTGTAGCCTCCAGCTGACCTAGAGCTCGCTATTTAAACCAGGCAGGCTGATGTTGAACTCACAGAGATCCATAAAGGCATGTGCCACCACGCCCAGCTAATTTACTTTACTTACTTACTTAATTAATTAATTTATTTTTTGTCTTTTTGAGACAGGGTCTCCTTGTAGCCCCAGCTGTCCTGGAACTCACTATATAGACCAGGCTGGCCTTGAATTTACAGAGGTCCACCTGCCTCTGCCTCCCGAGTGCTAGGGTTAAAGGCGTGTGCCCCCACGCCCACCCTATTTTATTATTTTTATTTTATGTGTGTGAATGTACTGCTTGCACGTAGGTAAGTGCACCCATGTCGTGCAATGCCCGAGGAGGACAGAAGAGGCCGTCAGATCCCCTGGAACTGGAGTTACAGACAGTTGTTAGCTGCCATGTGGGTGCTGGGATTCATACCCAGGTCTTCTGCAAGAACAACCAGTGTTCTTAACCGCTGAGCCATCTCTCCAGCCCAAAAGTAACTTTTAAGGGTCTAGATAGAAGATGACTCATCAGTTAAGAACCCCTATGCTCTCCCAGGGGTCTTGACTTTGATTCTCTTTCATCTACGTAAGGAGTTTCGCAACCACCTGGGACTCCAGCTCCAGGGCATCTGATGCCTTCTTTTGGCCTCCAAGGGCACCTGTGCGCATTCATACACACACACACACACACACACACACACACACACAAATTTTTAAAAAAATTTAAATAAAGTCAGGTGTAGTGGTGCACACTTTTAATCCCAGCACTCAGTAGGCAGAGGCAGGTGGATCTCTGTGAGATTGAGGCCAGCCTGTTCTACATAATGAGTTCTAGGCCAACTGGAGCGATAGGGAGACCATGTCTCAAAAAAAAAACCCAGAAAGTAACCTTAATTTTAGCCAGGCACATTGGTAAACCTGTTATCATAGCTACTCTGGAGGGTGAGGCGCAAGGAGTTGGGAATTTAAGTCTGTCCTGGCCACCAAGTAAGACCCCATCTCATAAAACAAAAATACTTTAATTTTGGCTGAGTGAAGCCTAAGATTAGTTTTGAAGTTCTGTCTGTATTCTATGTTTAAACAGAAGTAAACTGATGGAAGTTTCTTAAACATGGATAATCAGTTGTTCCAGCTTTCATATGTAATATCCCAGCTGTAGTCTATATTAATCAGACACGAGTGCTCTATCTTCCTTTAGCATTCCTGGGAGATGGTCGGGAAAAAGAAAGGAGTCTCAGGACAGAAGGATGGTGGACAGACGGAATCTAATGAAGAAGGAAAAGAAAATCGAGACCGGGACAGAGACTATAGTCGGCGACGTGGTGGACCACCAAGACGGGGCAGAGGTGCCAGCCGTGGACGAGAGTGTATGCATGGGGCTTTATCAAAACCAGCTGTGGGTCAGTAATGTCTAGACTCCAGGGATATGTCAGGGCCCTGCTGGGCAGGATTCCCAAACCATCTTGTCTCTTGGCTTTGTTGCCATCTATTGACATTGTTTTGCATGTAGCCCTTCCTAGCAACAGCCACTAATCTGGCATTAAACTACCTTTGAGGTTACTTAAAAGGTAACTGACTGAACTCTATGTTGTGGCTCATTATCATTCTCTGAGTCACTTTCATGTCCATCCTACCAGCTCATGTTCTCTCAGTTTTGTCTGTTGTACACTCTAGTAAGTTACATGTATATATTGTTACATGACCAGTTCAAGCTGTGTGTGTTTTGTATTTCAGTTCGGGGCCAGGAAAATGGATTGGATGGCACTAAGAGTGGAGGTCCTTCTGGAAGAGGCACAGAAAGAGGCAGAAGAGGCCGTGGCCGAGGCAGAGGTGACAGTTTGATGGGGATGTGGTAGATATTAGGATCACGCTACCCTTTCTTTAGTTCTTTAGTAATTTACTGGAAAATAATGTGAAATAACTGGGTGTGGTGGCTTATGCCTTTAATCCAAGCACTTGGGGCAGGGGGGGCGGAGGCAGGTGGATCTCTGCAGTCAGGACCAGCCTGGTGTACATAGTGAGACCTTGTCTCAACAGCAACAAAAGAAATGTGAAATACAGTTACCTGAGTAGATTTGGCTATATATACTAGAGACTGCTAAAGTAGAATGAGAAAGTAGATGTTAGCTCTAGTCTTTATTGCTAATAACACTTGGTTGAAGACCCAGCAGTTTGTGTGTGTGTAAGGATGTGCGTGTGTGAGTGTGGAAGTCAGAGGTCAATCTTGGGTGATGGTGTTCACAGGCTACTTATATTTCATTGCCTGCCTTCCTTCCTTTCCTTCTTTCCTTTCCCTTTCTTCCTTCCTGCTTGCCTGCCTGCCTGTCTCCTTTTGTTTTTGTTGTTTTGGTTTGTTTTGCTTTTCAAAGAGAGCATAGCCCCAGCTGGCCTGGAAATTGCTGTGTAGACCAGACTGGCCTTGATCTCACAGAGATCCACCTGCCTCTACCTGCCAAGTTTTGTGATTAAGGTGTGGGCCAACATGCATAGCAGTACTCATTTTTAAACTTACATCTTTATTATATATATCCTAAGATATATCCCAAGACTTTACCCCCCCCCCCTTTTTTTTTACAAGAAAGATTATATGGGACTGGAGAGATGGCTCAGTGATTAAGAGCACTGACTGCTCTTGCAAAGGACCTGGGTTCGATTCCCAGCACCCACATGGTGGCTACAAACTGTCCTTAACTCCAGTTCCAGGAGAATCTGAAGCCCTCTTTTGGCCTCCGGGGCATTGCATGACACGGGTGCACTCATACATGCAGGCAATACACTCACACATAAAATAAAAATAATAAAATATTGAAAAAAAAACCGCAAAGATTATATTTGCAATTTCTTCCTCCTACCCTTTTCTGACTCCCTGTTCTAAGTTTCTTAGAGATGTCTATAGCTCCCCCCTCCCCATGCTTGCACATACTAAACAAGCACTCCACTATTGAGTTATATTCCAGCTCTATGTAGACCAGGCTGGCCTTGTACTCACAAAGATCTGCCTGCCTCTGCCTCCCAAGTGCCAGGGTTAAAGGTGTGTGCCACTAGACTTGGCTTTAACAGATTTTTTTTAATACAACTCCCTTCAAGTTTTAAATTCATCTAATGGATTTATAGGAACTGTTTTTCTTGTAAGGTATTTCTGTTGCTATTGCCCGAACTATGTACTGAACAGAGATACATGTTATTTTTATTTTATTTTTTATTTTTTGGTCTTTTTTGAGACAGGGTCTCCCAGTAGCCCCAGCTGGCCTGGAACTTACTATGTAGACCAGGCTGGCCTTGAACTCACAGAGATCCACCTGCCTCTGCCTCCCAAGTACTAGGATTATAAAGGCATGTCGCCACCACACCCGGCTGATACATGTTATTTTTAATTGACTATTTGGCGTTTTACTCATGATATATAGCCAGAATAAGCGCTTCCAGCCTCTGAATGGTTTTCCATTCTGAACAGTGGTGAGAGTGAATGTCTAAGATTTGAAGTTTGCCCCCACTTAACATCACAAACATGTTTCTAAGTATTCTTGGAAAAATTTAAAGAATGTAATAACCTCCCACATGATGTACCATTATTCTCCCCCTCCCTGTGTGTCGGGGGTATAGGTGTGTATATGCATATTTACATGTGTGTAGGTGGACATATTCAGGTGCACTTGTTGTGTGTCCGAGTGTGTGGAGGGGCAAGGTTGAGATCAGAGAGTCTTAAATCACCACCTTAATTCATTGAGGAAGGTCCCTTACTTGAACATAGCTCATTGATTTGACTAATCTTGGTAGCCAGCTTGCCTTCTGAGCCCTGGAATTAGGCGTGGACTGCCAGGTCCACCCGGTGTTTACATTGATTCTTCTGGTCCTCATGCTTGTATGATAAGTACTCTAATCACTGAGCCATCTCTTCAGCCCCTACCATCATTTTCAGTTTTTAATATTAATGAATAATGTTGATATGGACACCTTCCATAAATTTTAGACAAGATTAATCATTACTTTAGGATAGTGTTGAGGAAGTGGCTTACAATGCATATAGTTTTAAGGATTTTATGTATTTGTTCATTGGAGGTAGTCATGGTGCTGGGGATTGGACCCAGTACCTCCTGAATGCTAGGCAAGTTCTATGCCTCTGTACTACTTCACAGTTTATGGCTTAAAAAAATTTTTTTTTTTCTATTTTATATGTATAAGTGTTTTTCATGCATGTATGTGTAAGTATACTTGTGTATGCAATGCCTGTGGAGACCAGAAGAGGGTGCCTGAATTCCCTGGAACTGGAATTACTAATGTTTGTCAGTTGCCCTGTGGGTGCTAGGAACCCAACCTGGGTCCTTATGCAAGAGCAGCCAGTGAGTGCTCTTAACCTCTGAGGCATCTCTCCAGCCCTTGTTTCTTCAAGATCAATTTCAGAACTACAAGACATGTTTTTGTCACTATTTAGTCTTTGCTTTGGGAATTTTTCTGTTTTATTTGACCCCCCTTCTGCCCTCTTCTGATTTTTCTTCTCACTATTCCTTAACCTTTGCCAATTCCACTTTCTAGTTTAGATGAATTTTCTACATTGAGATTTTTATAAACTCATTTGGAAAATTCTTTATCTACATTTTGCAATGTCATGTGTACATTTATATTCACAGTATTCTGTTGGTAACGTACAGATTCTACAGTAAAGGACTTGAAATGAGTAATCAGCATCCAGCTTGCACTGTTCCTCATCTCTCCTTCACAGTCTGCCTCATTGGTTTCAGAATTGTTAGTAACCATTTTATAAACCCAGGCAGTCAAACAGCCCTCGCTAGCCAAAGTGACACATGGAACTCTTCTGGCCAAGAGTAGCCTGAGATCCTGCCTGGTACTTTATTTTTTGAGATAGGGTCTCACTGCCCTGGAATTTGCCAAGTAAAAGATCTGTTAGATTCAGCCTCCATAGTTCTGGGTTTACAAGTGTGTGCCTGGCTTTTGTACATGGATCAAACTCAAGCTTGAGGTTCTCCTGATTGCATGGCAAAGCTTTACCTGAGCTTTCGCCCTAGCTCAAGACCCAGCGGGTAAAGCAGCAAATAAACCGTTGACAGTAATGACTGGACTGTGCTATACTAACTGGTATGTTACATGGGACTGAGAGACAAAATTTGGTAATATCAACCACTTGCAATTCCATTGATGTCTTGGCTGGCAAGGTATTTTATTTTAGCTTCTAAAATATGCCTTTTTCTTCAGGTGGCTCTGGTAGACGGGGAGGAAGGTTTTCGGCTCAAGGAATGGGGTAAGTTTCATTGATCACTATCTTTAAATTTTTTTCCCCTTAGATTCAACAAAGACAACCCAAATGAGATCAGAATAATTTGTAGACTTTTTGGTTTTTTTGAGTGAGCTCTGTTCACTTCAAAGCCCAGGCTTGTCTTGAACCCATAGTCCTCCTATCTCAGCTTCTAAAGTGCTGGGGTTATAGGTGTGCACCACCACACCGGGCTGATTTCTAAACATAATAAAAAATATGTGTGGATTTAGTGTTGATTTCTCAGATATAAGCATTTGCCACCTGGATCATTACATATAGCTTATGCCATGGCTTTTTAGGTAAGCTGATAAGAAAATGCAGCATGTGAGATTATAGAATGGGGTGACTGACCTCTGCTAGGAAGGAGATCACCACCAAGATTTTGACTGCACTGGGGCTGGAGAGATGGCTCGGCAGTTAAGGACCTGGGTTTGGTTCCCAAGCACCCACATGGCAGATAACTAGTTCCAGGGAATCAGACCCCTTATGGCCTCTGCCCATTGCATGCACATGGTATACTTACATGCAGGCAAAACACACACATGAAATAAAAATAATTAAAAAAAAAAGATTTTTGTATTCTTTGAGTTAATGTTTGCTGAATCTGCTAATGAAGTCAGAAATTCTAAAGCTTTATTTTTTTCAGAACCTTTAACCCAGCTGATTATGCAGAACCAGCCAGTACTGATGATAGCTATGGCAATAGTGGCAATACCTGGAACAACACCGGCCACTTTGAACCAGATGATGGAACGAGTGAGTGACCGTACTGTCTCTTGGATTCTAAGAATTTATTTTCTTATTTGTGTGGTACCATGAATTGGAATCAGGACTTGTGCATGCTAGGCAAATGGCATACCAATGAGTTGTACTCAACCCAGTAAATAACTTTCTGCATGAAGCATTTCTGTAGGCTGTAGTTTTGTACGGAGAATGATACAGGGATGGCAGTTTAGGTTATTGTGTGTACAAGATTGGCCCTGTGTATCTGAACACATTGGTTCATTTTATCTTCCAGTTCACTTGGTCACTGCTTCATGAAGTGGGGCCCTTTTTATATTTTTCTGGGATTTTTTTTTTTTTTTTAAAACATTAGGTGCAAGCTGGCCTGGAATTCAGAATCTTTTGCCTTATCCCCCTGAGTGTTGGGATTATAGATGTATGTCACTACTCCTGCTTTAAATTTACTTTATCATCACCTTCTTAATGATAAACCTAAGACTGAAAGACTATGATTTTACTAGTATTGAATTCAGAATTATTTGACTCTAAAACCTCATGCTCTTTCCATTATACCATGTGGCTGCTATTTGTTGAGTACATTTCCTAGTGTTAGGGTAGATACATGTTTTGAATTTAACTAATTTCCTTGTCACGATTACATGCCCCAGAATCAGAGTCTACACTACTGATTTGTTTCTGGCACCAAAATAATACCTTTTTTCTTCTTCTTCATTTTTTTGAGATTATCTCAAAGTCTGAGCAAGAAAGGAATCCCTGGACTTCTAGCTTTTAGTTTGGATTTAAGTAAAATTACTTTTAATCAGGTGTGTTGGTACACTCATTTAATCCTAGCACTTGGGAGGCAGAGGCTGGTGGATCTCTGAGTTAGAGGTCACCCTGGTCTACATAGCAAGTTCCAGGCCCTTCAGGGCTATATTTTGTTTTGAGATCCTGTCTCAAAACAAAAAAATGTTCTTTGGTTGGCCGACTACTGTGCCTACAGTTTAGGTATGGTGTAAATATTTAAAGATTTATGTTAGGCTTATGGGATACACCAAGATGTGTTTGAGGGTAAAGACCTGCTGCTTTTAGTAAGGGATCGAGAGTGTCTTGTGTTCTTTTGTTGGTTATTATTTGTTTTTTTGTGTGTGTTGTGTTGTTGGGAATTGAATGCAGGACATTGTCCAGCATAGGCCAGGGGTTTTACCAGCTCAGCCCCTTCTTTCTTGTGATGATATCTCTACCTTTTCTTCCTGGCTGAGCTGGTTCATGAGAGCTGAAAATTTTTCTCTTTGACACCTTACTATTCAAATTTTACCAAATAATACATATGCTTTTTTAAAATAATTTTTTTGATCTGGATCTGTTTTTGTTTTTTTCTTTTTGAGACAGGGTCTCCCTGTAGCCCCAGCTGTCCAGGAACTCACTATGTAGACCAGGCTGGTCTTGAACTCACAGAGATCCACCTGCCTCTGCCCCTGGAGTGCTAGGATTAAAGGCGTTCGCCACCATGCCCAGCTTGATCTGGTTCTTTTAAAGGATCTTTGAAACAACCTACTTCTCATCTGTAGCCTGCAAGATGTTATACTTAAGGTCCTCAATGTTATTTGCTTTTATTTTTTTCAAGCTGCTAGCTCAAAAATGTATTTTTAGTTGGGCATGCTAGTGCATGCCTTTAATCCCAGCACTTCTCAGGCAGAAGCAGGCAGATCTCTGTGAGATTGAGGCCAGCCTGGTCTTAGGGAGTTCTAGGCCAGTTGAGGCTGTAGGAAGACCTTGTCTCAAAAAGCAAAACAAAATAAAATGGGGCATCTAATAGATTTCCCTAGTAATTTGACTATGAAATGATGTCCTATACTATTTTCCTACATTGTATAGGCTTTAGAATTGTTCTTCCTTCATTTCCTATTAACTTTATAGAGACAGTGGTGCAGTCTCAATATAAAAAATTACTGGTTTTTAGCATTCCTTCCTTTTGGGTATTTATTTAACTTTTTATCTTTGGAAGAAAATGTAGTAGAAATTTGCTTTTAGTTTAGACTAGAAAATCACGTATAGTGGGTCCCAGTCCTTATCCTTAGCTGTCTTAAATAAGAGTCTGGTTGGAGAAACAACGAATGTTTAAATGAGGGTTGTTTTTGTTTTTTGTTTTTTGTTTTTTTTTGAGACAGGGTCTCCCTGTAGCCCCAGCTGTCCTGGAATTCACTATATGCAGACCAGGCTGGCCTGGAACTCAGAGAGATCTGCCTGCCTCTGCCTCCCAAGTGCTGAGATTAAAGGTGTGCACTATCACGCCCGGCTGGGTTTTTTTTTTTAAATGATTAGAGAAGAGCAGATTTTAGAAGTGAGGGATCACAAATGAAATAACATGTGATACCACTCTCATCTTGTTTGTGTGAAAGACTGACTACTTCATTACATTTCTTTTGCCATTCTCATGCATGGTCTCTTATGTTTTCATAAAGTAAACTTCAGGCTCCCTTTTTAATTTAAAAATAGCTTCAAATCTACCTTTAAAATATCCACAGGTACAGTTGGGGTTATGTATTGGGGGCAGCTGTTCTCATTTGCAAGCAAAATTTCACTGGTTGTCTTTTGTTTTCTTTTCTTTTTTGTTTCAGGACTTGATTTCATTGGGGTTGAGGGGTCAAATTATCCCCGAAAATTTGAGACTGCTCCTGGTATGATACATCCAGGTGCCTAACTGCCCCGGATATTTTTTAAAATTTTTATGAATTGAAATATCTGTGGATATGTCATTTTTCTGTCTCTGCTTATTTTTCTTCTTTTCTTTCAATTTTCTGTGCCTTCTTTTCCTTGCCCCAAGTTTGTGAAATATTTGACATTTATGTTCACATTGACTGAGCTTTGTGCTGTGGGAATGAAAACCCTACTCTTTTTAGAGCATTTCCTTCTTACTGTTTCTGGCTTCCTTAACGTAATTCTTTCCTAACCATTGCCATTACCATACTTAGAGGATAGAAGAGCATCAAGTAGGTTTTTAGTTATTTTCCTTCTATCTCAGTTCAAATCACCAGGAGTGCAGAGAAAATATTTTTGCACAAGGAGCCTAGGTTAGATAACCTTTAGTTACACTTGATGTCTAAGTGTTAATTCATTTCAGTTCCATTTTGCTAGGATGCGGCAGGTGTCAGTGAGAAGAAAGAATGGAATCAACAGAATGAGAGGAATGTGATTTATATAGTCTGAGATTAAGATTGCTCTTTGATTTTTGAAGGATGTTTTCATTTTAAGTGGTTTAGAAGTTACTTTGTAAAATTTTAAGATTTAAAAAATGGTTATATTTTTATTTTCCTGTGGTAAATATTTTTCATTATTAAATATTTGAAAAAATTCAGATTGTTTATAGGTATTAGGATATTTCTTTTTTTTTTTTTTTTTTTTCTTTCTTTTTCAAATAGGATAACTATATAACCTGGAATGGCACACAAACTCTGTGTATATGCGTTTTGTGTGTGTGTGTGTGTGTGTGCGTGTGTGTGTGTGTGTGTACGTCCCAGGATTTCATACATGCTAGGTAGGTATGCTGCCACTAAGTTGTAACCCCTATCTGTACCCAGCTTTAAAAAAACAAAAGTATTATTTTATGTGTTGCCTGTAAGTGCACTAATATCGTGCAGTGCCTGTAGAGGTCAGAAGAGGGTATCGAATTCCTCTGGAAATAGATTGGATGGTTGTTAGCCTCCTTGTGGGTACTGTGCTCTTTACTGCTGAGCCATCTCTCCAGCTCCTGTTCCCACATGGGTGCTGGGAATTGAACTGAGCAAGCACTTTACCTACTGAACTATCTCCCTAACCTCATGGCCTCAAACTTCAGATGATTCTGCCTCAACCTTCTGAACTACTTTCAGTGGGAGTACAGGCAAGCCCAACCATTCCTTTTTTTTTTTTTTTGAGATGGGTCTCTCACTATGTAACTCTGGTTGGCCTGGAACTCATTAGCAAAAGCCAGGCTGGCCTTAAATTCAAAGCGATCTGTCTGCCTCTGCCTCCTTGAGTGCTAGCATTCATTCTTTTTTTTTTTTTTTTTTTTTTTTTTTTTTTGGGCTTTTTGAGCCAGGGCTTCCCTGTAGCCCCAGCTTTCCTGGAATCACCATTTTCGACACGGCTGGCCTTGAACTCACAGAGATCCGCCTGCCTCTGCCTCTCAAGTGCTGGGATTAAAGGCGTGCGCCACCTTGCCCAGCTTCTTTCTTTTTCTTTTAAAAAAAAAATTTAAAAATTTTTATTTAATGTGTATGAGTGAATTACCTGCATATGTGTAAGTCTACCCATGTTGTGCATTGCTCAGGGAGGTCAGAAGAGAGCATTGGATCCCTTGGAACTGTAGTTATTGAGGGTTATTAGCTACCATATGGGTGCTGAGAATCAAACCCTGGTCCTCTGCAAGAAAGAGCAGCTAGTGCTTTGAACTGGTGAGCTGTCTCTCCAGCCCCACATTCATTCATTCTTGTAAAACTTTTCTCTGAATGGAAGGCTTCAAAAATTGCTCAATATATTATAATTCTAGAGTAGAAGAAAATAAAGGAAGTTCTTTTCTCTAATACGAATAGTTTCAGTGGTGGTGAAGAATCGTGTTTCTCATAAAAATTCTCATCCAAATTCCTTATGAAAAGACATTTTTTTCTTTCTGAGTTTATGTGTATATGAAGCAAAAAAATGGTGGGGAGGGAATGCTGGAGAGATGGCTCAGTAAATAAAGCATTTGCTTTGCAAGCATGAGAACTTGAGTTTGGATCCCCAAAACCCCCATGAAAACCAGGTGGGCATGGAAGCCCATTTATATTCTTGGAGCTTGGGAAGCAGAGACAGGATCCTCAGTGTAAGCTGCCTGGCTAGATTACCAAAAGAGATGAGCTGCAGGTTGGCTGAGGGACCTTGACTCAGTTTTAAAAAGGGGGATCAGGGGAGAATGATAAAGGAAGAAATCCAAAATTAGCCTTTGGCCTTCATAGTCCTGTGCACACATGTGCATGTATACACACACACACACACACACAACACACACAAAACAGAGTATCTGGGTGAAGAAGGAAATAAATGGGCTGATAGCCTATATGCATTTCTAATAGAAACTGTTTTACCTTCAATGTTTTCCTCCATTGTCTGCAAGTCAGAATCCATATTCTTTCATCAGCAGATTTAGTAGATTTGTGCATGTTTGGTTTCAGTTTTGTCTATTATCTCCCCAGAGCAAATCTACACATCTTTCCTTACTGGGCAGGGTGTGGTGGCGTACATTATAGTTAGTGGAGTTAAAGTGATAAGACTGACGAACTTCTCTTGAGTATGCTTTTTTAAAAAAGTTTTCTTGCCAGGTGTGGTGGTACATGCTTTTAAGCCCAGCACTTGGGAGGCAGAGGCAGGCAGATCACTGTGAGTTCGAAGCCAGCTTGGTCTATATAGCGAGTTCTAGGCCAGCTGGGGCTACAGGAAGACCCTGTCTCAAAAAGACCAAAAAAATAAAATAAAAACCTTTAAAGAAAATTTTTTTTTCTTTCTTAGTAGCGGATAGGTCTCAGTGTCTTCCATTCAGCTTTTAAACCTACTCATTCCCCTTTCACTAACCATCTTGAGCCAACTTTTTATGTTTCTCTGCTACTGGCGTCATCTCTCCTCAGATTACCTTGAGTTGCTTATGAGTTACACAAAAAATTAGATGTAGTTTGCATGTTCTGGTTTGAATTAGCTACTTCTGTGTCATAAAATGATGGCTAAGCCAGAGCTGAGGACCTTAAATATATTGCATGGCCCATTAACTCCTGTTGGGGAGGGTGGTAGATGGGGTCTTGTTTGTATGTGTTTATTCTTGTCTGTTTCTTCCACTCTTGTTACACAACTTTGTAACCAAAACTGAAAGTGACTGTGAAATCATAACCTTATTAAAAGCTTTCTACTCTGAGATTTCTTTCTAAAGAGTCTTTTCCTACCTCTAAAGTCAAAGAATTGGTAAATTCTAATCATACTATTGATTGTCAAAAATGTTAATGCATCAGCGTTGTCTGAAAATGTTTTGTAATGACACTTAAACTTATTTTTACCATTTTTCCTTTACTCTCAGGTGCGTGGAGGGCTGCAACAGAAGAGTGGGGAACTGAAGATTGGAATGAAGATGTAGGTATTCCCAGGCCAGTCCTTATGAATGCATTCTATCCCTAAGTTGTGTTTAGGGATAGAAAATGGATATGTTTCTACCCTTCAAAATGCACCCTTAAGATTCTGACCCAAAACTTTTACATCCAAAATAGTGTTCTGAGCCAGAACATTTCACATATGTTATATGAAGGAGACTGGGCATGGACAGGACTCTGTGGAACCACACTATGGAAAGGGCAAGTGCACGTGTGTAAGTCCAATACCTGATTGTCGGATTTACCCAGGAAGATACGGTGGTTGGGTAGGGCACCAAAAATGAAATTAGGCCTGGGAATAGAGCTATAGAAGTGGTAGAGAGTTTGCCTAGTATGTATGAGATCCTGCATTCAAATCCCATCACTGCAAAAACTTTTCATTTTAGTTAGGTGGATAGTAGACAGTGTAGTACATTGAACAACATCTAGTTGAATAACAACTCTACTTGGAGCCATTTCATTATTTGGTATTAAGTTCTTTAATGGATACACAAGGAGAGGTATAGTACCTAAGATTGGAGCTTATAATCCAGTTGGCTATAAAACCTGTTTATTTACTTGGTGCTCAACTTTATAAATGAAATGAATCTGTATACAGCTTGATTCAACTTGGAAAACTCAGAGATGAGTAGCATTTTACATAAAGAAACTGAATTTAGTCCCAGCACTCAGGGGACAGGCAGATCTCTGTGAATTCAAGGCCAGCCTGGTCTACATAGCAAGTCCCAGGCCAGCTGGGGCTATAGGGAGAGCCTATTAAAAAGACTAAAAAAGAAACTGAATTTACTTAAAAATAATTTTGTCTATTCCTAGTCATAATCAAATTTATGTTGTGAATCATGTTTTTCAGGGATTGTAGTTAAGTTTATTTCAACATTTAGAAAAAAATCTGTTTTCTCTTATGTAATGCGGCAAGGTAGCTTTTGTGGTTAAGAGGAAATGATGTGCCACACTGTTTTTTGTGTTGGGCTTAGTTTTCTAAAAATTTCAGATGCACCTGCATAAGAGGGTGATAATTTACTTTTATAGTTGATCCACACTGCTTTGTGACTATGTACAAATTCTACTTTCCAAGATTTGTCTTGTCTGCTTGAGCAGTATTCAGTGAGTGATGGATTTCATGTTTGTTAGAAAAGAGGTATAAGGCCCAATTCAACTTGCATATAATAGGAAGAGTTATCCCTTGTAACTGATTAACAAGTGCTTTACAAATGTAAATAGTTACTATTAAGGCAACAGTTGCATATAGTTAAAATTCCTGAAAGACCTTACTTCATCAGTACTTGTTTTGCCAGCATTGGGGCCTGCTCAAAAGCCAGAAATTAACTTCTTTCTTTCTTCATTTGATCATGATTTTCTTTTCATTGGGGGAGAGAGAATAGTGGAAGATAAATGTGGTTTGGGCAGAGTGGCTTGAGAAGTTGTGGGAAAATAAAAAAGGAATTTTCTTTCTCCTTATGATTAGCACATATAACCTTTCTGTGAGTTATGTGTGGTGATGTGACTCTTAAACACTAGGTTCCTTGGTTCTAACCTCTTGGGATAGATAGAACCATCAAATAAGCTTGAGATCAAGCTATTCAGGAGTCCTCAGGGTATATAGTTCCCTGTTTTCCCTTTTGCTTGGTATTGAATTTACCTTACACATGTCATATTTCTGACTTTAGCTTTCCTGATACCAAGAGTAACTGACTCCTCTTTTCCAGCTCTCTGAGACCAAGATCTTCACTGCCTCTAATGTGTCTTCAGTACCTCTGCCTGCGGAGAATGTGACAATCACTGCTGGTCAGAGGCAAGTGTGTGAGAAAACTTAGTAGCTTTTCAAAAATCTATCAGTTGAGATAGCTGTGAGGAAGAGTAGCACTGGCTGTTACAGATACCCTTGGGATTAGTAATTATGATAACCATATTGGGTTTCTCTTTAATTGAGAGATTTAAAATAGTTTATTAGTCAGTGTACTAAATAGAAGTTCTTATGTTAAAATTTTTTAACTGATTCTTTAAAATTGGTTTTTAAAAAATTACTTTTATTTATGTGTATTTGTCTCTGTATTTATGTATGCTACATGTGTGGGTACCCATGGAGGCCAAAAGAGGGTGTTGGATCCACCAGAACTGTAGTTATAAGTGGTTGTAAGCTTCCAAATGAGGGTGCCGAGAACTGAACTTGGGTCTTCTGGAAAAGCAGCAACTGCTTTTAATGACTAAGCCATCTCTCCAGTCCCCAACCTAAAATCATTCTTTAATTATGTAAATCAGCCTGTCTTATAATCAGCATCAGCTATGTAACACATCTTCAAGTCAGCTGGGGAAAGAAAAGTTAAAATTTTTTCATGTTCTTTTTGAATTCTGCAGAGCTATTCAGTAGCTTCTCTTGCTGTATACAATTGATCTTTTTCTACTGAGCCCATTGAGAACAGTTGAACTTCCACATCTATGAGTTCATATCCGTAGACTCAGCCAAACCATAATTTGGAATGGTTGGAAATTCTGGAATGAAAAAGTTGTCTATGTACTAACATACATGCTTTCTCTATGCATTATAAGTAATCTAGAGATGATATTGTGGAAAATGTGTGTAGATAGCAAATACTATTTTATGTAAGACCATAATTTTAGTATTTGTGAGGTGTATAGGAGCTAATCCCCTGTGAATAACAAGGGACTACTGTATAGTGAGGTGTCCCCCCCGCCAAGTTCCATAGTACTCATCTAATAAACTTTTTGGGACTTAAACCTAGGTTTTGGGATCAGTGGTAGGAGAAGCACACTAAAAGAATACTTTAAAGGCTTCTAGGCTTATTTCTAGACCCAGTCATGTTAGTTCTTGGCTCAGATGGTCCTAAAGAAGTATGAAAGGACTAGACTGTCAGAAATGTTGTTACTAGAAAAAACTATAGGGTTTAGTTTTTGTTTTTGTTTTTTTGAGACAGGGTCTCCTTATAGCCCCAGCTGGCCTGGAACTCACTATGTAGACCAGGCTGGTCTCGAACTCAGAGATCTGCCTGCCTCTGCTTCCTGCCTCTGCCTCCCGAGTGCTTCGATTAAAGGTGTGAGCCACCACGCCTGGCACAATACATTATTTATCTATAACAGTTATGCAGTTCTGTGACACCAGCTCACTGTTCAAAATTCAGTTGGGGTACTAACAACCCAGAGTTGGCATAGACCACAAAAGTTGAGGTTGTGGCCACTTAAGACTGTCCTACCTCAGAGGTCTGCCTGCCAGTTATAAACTTAAGAGATCCCATGATTCCTTTTCAGGTTTGATAATTCACTGGAATGACTCAACTAAGTGAAATGTTTAACTTATTACTGCTTTATTGTAGTGTCAGAAATAACCAAATAGAAAAATGCATAGTGCAGTGTGTTTGTATAGTGAGACAGACATTCATGTGCTCTTCAAGTTCTAGAAGCTCTCCAAATTTTACTCTTTTGAAGTTTTAATAGAAGTTTAGTTATGTAAACAGAGTTGGCTAAATCACTGGCTATAGGTTATAGCCTATAGTAAAATATAGGCTATATTTTACTGATAGCTAGTTCCCCTCCCTTAGGCTTGGGTAGAATTGGGAGGGCCTGAATTGTCCATCTCTCGGTTCTGGTCTTTGGAGTGACTGGGCATATTCTTATGCTATGCCCTAATTCTGGGTCATTACTTTAGCATAAACTTTGGTGTCCTTGAAAGAAGCTTCTTGTGAATAACAAAGGATACTCAGTATCTTGAAATTTTTTCTTGTGATGAGATTTTGGGAATGAATTCAGGATCTTATGAATGCTAGGGCATGTACTGTACCACTGAGCTACATCCCAGCCCCATATTTTTATTACACCATGGGTAATTTTTAAAATTTTATCCTTTTGCAGAAAAACCTCTAAAACCTCCCATGTTGTAAAGCCATTGTTGTTGTTTTGAGACAGAGTTTACTATGTAGCTCAGGTTGGCCTCCAACTTGGAACAATCCTGTTGCCTCAGCCTCCTGAGTTCTGGGATTATACATAATGCACCACTGTGCCCAGATAGATACATGTTCTTGTATCTTAGAAATTAATGAGTATTATGTATTAAAATTATGAATTATTTATTCTGTTTGGATACAGTCTCACTATGTATTCCTGGCTGGCCTAGAACTCAGTAGGTAGACCAGGCTGGCCTGGAACTTAACTGAGATCTGCCTGCCTCTGCCTCTGCCTCTGCCTCCCAAGCGCTGGGATTCAAGGTGTGCACCACTAAACTTGGCCTGATATTTTAAAATTCTTACCCAGTTACTGAGTTGCTATATTAGAACTTAACCTTTAAAGCTGGGTGTTGGCCAGCATATATGGTACCCAATATCTTTAATCCCAGCACTCAGGAGGCAGAGGCAGGCAGGTCTCTGTTTGAGGTCAGCCAGGGCTACATAGTGAGATGTGAAAAAAAAAAAAAAAAAAAAAAAAAAAAAAGCTGGGTGTTAATGCCTATACTTGTAATCCTAGCACTTGGGAGGCTGAAGCAGGAAGATCACAAATTTGAATCTAGCCTGTGCTACATAATGAGACCCTATTTCCAAAGGGGAACAAAAACCCTAAGATACACCATTTTATTAAATTAATAGCCTAACTAAAAAAAATGAAACGATTATCATTGACAATGTCAGTAAAATTTATCTGGATATTGTAATGGCTCTTAACACATCAGTTAATTGGGTAGATTGAACACTTTAAGATTTTATGTCTGATTAGAAGTAGCATCAATAAATGCCTTTGTCAGAGTCAGGTGTAGGGAATGCTGCAGTGTTCAGTCATTATTTATTCATAAAGATCTCTTCCTCTCCCAAACTAGAATTGACCTAGCTGTTCTGTTGGGGAAGACACCATCTTCAATGGAGAATGATTCATCTAATCTGGATCCATCTCAGGCTCCTTCTTTGGCCCAGCCTCTGGTGTTCAGTAACTCGAAGCAGAATGCCATATCACAACCTGCTTCAGGGAATACATTTTCTCATCATAGTATGGTAAGTAGACAAACCATTGCACTAACCCCAGCCAGGTCTGTCCTTTGTCAAGAACAAAGGACTTTTGTTTTTGATAGTGTTCTCTCTTGGCCTCAGACTGGCTTACAATCATTCTGTAGCCTTGACTGATCTCAAAATTGTGGTGATCGTCCTGCCTCTGCCTCTCATGTGCTGGTATTACAAGCATGAACACCATACCCAGCTCCTTGGTTTATTTTCAGTTGTAGGATCACATAATACTTTATTCTGTAAATGGAGTAAATTGTTCCAACAAACCAAGCAGAAGTTGGGTTTTGTTTCTATGTATTTTTGATAGTCTTCCTGTGTAGACAGGCTGACCTCAAACTGAGTGTTCTAGTCCAGTCATTCTTTCAACTGTGAGCCTTCTCTCTCAACTGAGTGCTGGAATCACAAGTGTATATCACCATGCTGATAAAAGCAGAAACAGAGGGGGCTGAAGAGCTTGCTCAGCAGTACTTGCAGCTCTTGCAGAGAACCCCGAGTTCAGTTTCCAGCACCCACATAGTGGCTAGCAGTCATGATCCAACACCCTCTTCTGGCCTCTGTGAGCAGTGTACACATGTGCACTTGTGTGGATGCAGGGGAAATACTCATACACATTTTAAAAAGTAGAAGCATAACAAAAAATGAATTGGTCCTTTTGAAGTTAATTTCCTTTTGAGATGGGGAGGCAGAAAGATGAGGAAAGTAACTGATTAACATCAGGTTCCTTTTTATTATAAGGATTAAGGTCAAGGAACTTCATTACTATACTAGTAGAAATCAGCCTGTTTAGGAAATTTGCTCTTATTTTTCAGAAGGTAAAATAGCAATGTAATTTCAGTATGGAAACTTCATTCCTGTTAGAGCAGTAAGCGCTCTTGACCTTGGAAGTTTGCATCCCAACACCTACATGTGGCAACTCACAAACCCCTGTAACTCCCATCATTTTTTTAAAAAAAACTACATTTTTAATTAATTAATTAATTAATTTGCTTTTGCATGTATGAGTGTTTTGCCTGCGTATGTAAGTGCACCTGTGTCATGCAGTGCCTTAAGTCAGATTTGTGTGTTAGATCCCCTGAAACTGGAGTTGCAGTTGGCTGTTAATTGCCATGTTGGAGCTAGGAAACGAAACCTGTTCCTCGGCAAGAGCAGCCAGTGTTTTTAACTTTTGGGCCATTTCCCAGCCCCTGTGTTTGTGTGTGTATGTTTACACTGTTGCTTCCCTGTGCCATGGCACATACGTGGAGGTCAGAGGACATATTGTGGCATCAGGTTCTCTCATTTCAAGGACTTAACCTGGGTCATCAAGCTTGCCTATAGCCAGTACTTTTATGTTGAGCCATCTTGCCAGCCCTACTTCTGAGGTTTTTGTTTGCATAATCTTGAAATACACACTGAAGCAGAAGGGAAAAACAAAATCTTCCTTCGTGCATTAGTCATTTTGTTTTGACAAAATACCCAAGTAAATCAACTTTTTTGGCTTGCCATCCTAGAGGTTTCTGTCTGCTGCTTGGCTTTGTACTGGGATGTGGTGCAGCCTGAACCTCATAGTGAGGAACATAGAAGTTTAGAATCACTTACTTTATGGTAGTCGGAAAGCTGAAATGAGAGCGAGGAACTCAGAGCCAAGTATATACCCCTAATGATCTACTTCTTCTAGGCTCCACCCCTAGTTTCTACTGCCCCCCCCATAATATTGTTGAGGTATGAACTCATCAGTGGATCATGGATTAATCTTTTGATTAGATTAGATCTCTCATGATTCAGTCACTTCCCCCAAAGCCTCCCCTCTAAGCATTGTATTTGAGACTAAACTTTTAACTAACATGAGGTTTGGGAAAACTTTTCATCTCCAAACTATAACTGAGTTAATTACTTGTGGGGCATGGTGGCACACACCTTTAATCCCAGCACTTGGGAGGCAGAGGCAGACAGATCTCTGAGATCGAAGCCAACTTTGTCTACATAGCCAGCTGGGCTACTTATGTTCCTCTTGCTCAATTTCCCAAGTGCTGGGTTCGAAGACTTAGTCCGCCATGCCTAACTTTAAATTTATTTTACACTGGGTATATAAAACACTGAAAGTTTACATTTTAGTTAGGAGTAAGCACCCATTTTTTGAGTGCTTACTATTTGCCTCACACGTTGTATTAATGTAAGAGTATGTTGCTTAGTTTTCCTACAACTTTATAGATGTTTGACTTTTATTCCTATATTTAGGTAAGGAAACAGGGAGGGAGAGGATTAATTTTTCCAAGTTTATATACCCAGAATTTGAATTTAGGTATTGTGACTGTAGAATATGTGCTCAAGATTATGCTGCATACTCCATCTAGTAACATTCTTTTTTTTTTTTTTAAGATGGTATCTTACTGTGTTGCACATGCTGAGCTGTAGTTTCTCCTTAGTATAGGTGAAGCTACAGGCATGTGTTATGCCTCTTGGCTTGGTGTCATTCTTTTTTTGTTTTGTTTTCTGGTCTTTTTGAGACAGGGTCTCCCTGTAGACCAGGCTGGCCTTGAACTCACAGAGCTAGGTATCATTCTTTACTTGATGTATCTAAGCAGGCTTTCAGTCTGGATGAGTGTCCTTGTGAGTGAGCCAAGTAGGGTTACAAGCTATAAATCTCTAATCTTTGTTGATCTGTAGGTGAGCATGTTGGGGAAAGGATTTGGTGATGTTGGGGAAGCTAAAAGTGGCAGTACCACAGGCTCCCAGTTCTTGGAGCAGTTCAAGACTGCTCAGGCCCTGGCTCAGTTGGCCGCTCAGCATTCTCAATCTGGAAGCACCACCACCTCGTCTTGGGACATGGGTTCAACAACACAATCACCATCATTGGTGCAGTATGGTAAGATAATAAATGACTTAAAATCTTTTACATGTTTGGAGATTTACTGTCAAGAAGCTAGCAGGGGTGTAGATAACAGATCATTGAATTTAGTTGTAGTTGCAAAAAAAGAAAAAACAGTTCTATGGTTCTTTGTGACCTGGGATTTTGAGAGAATTCTTAGTTGGGGGACTGGGGTGTCCATGGTCAACATTCAGTCTTTGCTTTTCTTGTTATTTGAGGTTGTCTCTCACTAAACCTAAACCTAGCATCAGCTAAACTGGTTGGCCAGCAAGGCTCAGGGATCCTCCTGTCTGTTTCCCCAGCACTGGAATTATAGGCATGTGATACCATGCCTAGCATTTTTTACATGGATGCTGAGAATCAAACTCGGGTCCACACATACTTGTATAGCAGGGACTTTACTGAGGCATCTCTCTACCTTTCCCCATAATTCTCATTAGATTTATCTTCAGTTTTGAAAATAGCATCTTTTTTTTTCTTTTGGTTTATTTTATGTATGTGAATGTTTTGCCTGCAATGTATGTAAGTGCACCTGTGTCATGCAATGCCTGAGGAGGCCAGAAGAAGGCATCAGAGCCACTAGAACTGGAGTTATGGATGGCTGCTAGCCACCATGTGGGTGCTGGGAATTGAACCTGGGTCCTCTGGAAGAATGAATAGCAAGTGTTCTTAGCCTCTGAGCCATCTCTCCAGCCCCATATATAAGTGTTTTGCCTGCATGTATGTAAGTGTACCCATGTCATGCAAAGTCCTGAGGCCAGAAGAGGGCATCATATCCTCCTGGAACTGGACTTGTGGTGGATGGTTGTTATCAGCCATGTGGGTACTGGGGATTGAACGTAGGTCCCTTGGAAGAGCAGCCAGTGCTCTTAACCACTGAGCTATCTTTCCAGCCCCAGCCTTGGCCATCTTAACACCTTATACTTTAAACTTGGGCAATTTGTAGATTCGTGTCTCACACAGGTAACGTAATACTGATTTGATTAGGTGGTACTTCCAAACAGGTGATTGTTGCCTATAGAAATGAAATGAGATGCTGTCCTGAAAGGATCTGATTATATGAGTTCAGGGAGTGTTTTTGTTTTTGTTTTCCTGCGTGTGTGACTGGGCGTGGATGTGACAAGGCATGTGGAGGTCAAGAGGACAATGTTCTGTAATCAGTTCTTCCACCTTTACATGGATTCCTAGATTGAATTGAGGTCACTGGACTTACACTATCAAGTGACAAGTGCCCTTTACCACTGAGCCATTTTGCCAGCTCAGTTTTGAAGGTCTTGTTCATAGTAGTAGTGTAGGAAAATAGCATTTCTTTGGGACCTACCAATACTCAGGCTTCAGATGCGTTGGATTTCTTCTTGCAGATCTGAAGAATGCAAATGATTCAGCAGTACACAGCCCCTTTACAAAGCGCCCGGCTTTTACCCCGTCTTCAACCATGATGGAGGTGTTTCTTCAAGAGAAGCCACCTGCAGTGGCTACCTCCACAGCTGCACCTCCAACCCCCTCTTCTCCTCTGCCAAGCAAATCCACCGTGGCTCCACAGATGTCACCAGGATCTTCAGACAACCAGTCGTCAAGCCCTCAGCCGGCTCAGCAGAAACTGAAACAGCAAAAGAAAAAAACGTCCTTGACTTCTAAGGTACTTCAATTTTTTAGGTAGACATTATTTTACAGCAGGCAGATGTGGGATTTTAAGGATATTCTAAGGCTAAAGTTGAAAGGAGTAACTTACTCTATATTAAACTATTATTATATTCTCTTTTACTTCTCTTTATAGATTCCTGCTCTGGCTGTGGAGATGCCTGGCTCAGCAGATATCTCAGGGTTAAATCTGCAGTTTGGGGCATTGCAGTTTGGGTCAGAGCCCGTCCTTTCTGATTATGAGTCTACCCCTACCACTAGCGCCTCTTCAAGCCAGGCTCCTAGTAGCCTATATACCAGCACAGCCAGGTAGAGGACCTTTAGCTACAAGACCCTTTTTAGTAGCTTCTTGCAAATTTCTCTTAGTGTTTTGCTTATTTCTAGACCTCTGGATAAGAGAAAAATAGTTAATCGTAACATTTTTGTTCAGTGATTGTAAATATATATAGTTAATAAGATTGTCTATAACTTTAAACAGATATATGCTGTTTAGGTACTTCTATAATGCTCAAGCTTGGTTTTGGTTTTTGTGCATGTATATACATAAATATAGAGGCCAGAGGTCAACATCAGGTGTTCACGTTACTGTTTATTTTTATTATATATTTGAGACAGGCTCTCCCTGGCTAGCTTGGAATTCACTGTGTAGACCAAGCTGGCCTGGAATTCACAGAGATCCACCTGCATTGGCCTCCTAAGTGCTGGGATTAAAGGCATGCACCACACACTTGGCTTGAGAAAGCATTAGTATCTTAACACAATTGTAAAAACCTTAAAAGGAAATTAAAAGAACCTGAGCTGGGCATGGTGGCACATGCCTTTAATCCCAGCACTTGGGGGTGGGGGGCAGAGGCAGGCGAATCTCTTTAGTTCAAGGCCAGTCTCGTCGATATAGTGAGTTCCAAGCCATCTGGGGCTACAGGGAGATAAGGACAAAAAAAAAGATGACTTTTCTTGTGCCAAAGTTTTGTGTTATGTGTAAAAGGGATTGAGTACTTTAGCTTCCCAGATGCCCGATTTGGGGAAATAATTATTTCCTTTTTTTTTTTTTTTTTTTTTTTTTTTTTTTTTAAAAGTTTTGCAGTCTATCTGCAACGAAGCTAGTGTTTTTTTTTGTTTTGTTTTGTTTTGTTTTTTTTTGAGACAGGGTCTCCCTGTAGCCCCAGCTGGCCTAGAACTCATTAGGTAGACCAGGCTGGCCCTTGGGGTAAGTCTATAGCGCAGCTCTCCGCGCCGGGACTCCCTAAGCCACATTCCCCCTTCCATATCCCCCCCCCCCCCCCCCCCCGCCATGCACGTGCACACTCACATTGAGTCCAGTATGTGTTGCCCAAATAATCTTAGGTCTGGAATGGAACCTGAAATGTTCTTGAGCAAGTCAAAATTATTTTATTCTAATAGTAGATCTCCACCATTTCTTGCATCACAGAATCTGCTCTATCATTTATCCTTCCTTACTTTTTGAGGCACAATCTCACATAGCCTTGAACTTTGGATTCCCCTACCTCTGTCCCCTAAGTGCTTGAATTATAGACATGTGCCCCCATGCTGACCTTTTCTATGACTGTTGTTTTCATTTCCCACAGTGAATCTTCATCTACAGTTTCATCTAACCAGAGTCAGGAGTCTGGTTATCAGAGTGGCCCAATTCAGTCGACAACCTATACCTCCCAAAATAATGCTCAGGGCCCTCTATATGAACAGAGATCCACGCAGACTCGGCGGTACCCCAGCTCTATCTCTTCATCACCCCAAAAGGACCTGACTCAGGCTAAGGTAGTTAGCTTCATGATACCCTGGCCACTGGTTAGAGAAATTACGGACAAAAGTCCCTTGAATAACAGTGTTTTACTTCTTGAAAATGGTGCTGTGAAACCTTGGAAGTGCTGGCTGAGAGGCTGAAAAAAAGCACATTTCTGTGGTTGATAAACTGAAAATTCTTTTCAGCAAGTGTGGAGACCCAGAGCCAGAAAATCATTCTCTTTGCAATAAAAATGTATTGGCTGTAGCAGAAACAGTCTCAAATGCCTGTCCTTTCCTCGTAGTAGATCTGATTGCTAGACTTCAGGATGTGTGCATATCAGTACATCTCGCCCCCACTCTGGTGAGGGATGCAATATGCCAGAGATAGTGTAGAGTGACTGTACTACATGGTCTGATATTTGATTGAACTTTTGTACCCCTTTGTTCTATCAGGATTGTTGGAATTGGACTTTGGGCCTTTCTTATTTTTTGGTGGGGGTTGAGATGTCTCATCTGTTTGGGGAATTGCCTTCTGTTGCCTTTAGTCACACAGAATTATCTGATTTTTATTATTTTCAGTTTTATTACTTTGTTTCTTTGGAAAGTCTCATTGTTTTGATTCTTTGCATAGCTAACAGTTTTCTCCTGGTATTTTTATTTTATTTATTTTTTGGTCTTTTTGAGACAGGGGCTCCCTGTAGCCCAAGCTGCCCTGGAACTCAGTATGTAGACCATGCTGGCCTGTTCGAGAACTCACAGAGATCCGCCTGCCTCTGCCTCCCAGGTGCTGGGATTAAAGGCGAGCACCACCACGCCTGGCTCTCCTGATATTTTTAAAAAAGATTAATTTGTTTTAAACTCTGTGTTTGTGGGGCAGGGGGTATGTGCAAATGATTGCTGGTGCCCTCACCTCAGATGAGGTGACAGATTTCCCTGGAGCTGGAGTCACAGATTGTTTTGAGCCACCACTTGTGGGTGTTGGGAACCATCAGATCCTTCTTCAAGAGCAGTATACTCTGCTTAACCTTGGAGTCATCTCCCTAGCCCCACTAAATTTTTTTGACCAGAATTAAGCTGAGTGATAACTTGCCCTCTTCACAAATTTGTCTGTTCCAGAATGGCTTCAGTTCTGTGCAGGCCACGCAGTTACAGACCACACAATCTGCTGAAGGTGAGTAGTTTGTTTTCCAGGCTTTTTCTTCTCAGTTTAAGTGGTTTTCTTCCTCTGAATATTTACGCTTTTATTTATTTACTTATTTTTGAGCCATGGTTTCATGTAAACCAGGCTGACTAATATTGGCGTTGAATTCCTAATCTGCTCCCAGCGCATAGGAATTATAGGCATGTGCAACCACATTTTGGGGGGGTTGCTGTTCATAGAATCTAGAGCCTTATGCATGCTAGGCAAATAGTCTGCCCATGAGAGCTACATGGGGATCCCCTATATTTTGCTTTTTTTTAATTGAGAAAAATTTTTTTTTTAATTTTATGTGTATGAGTATATTGCTTACACGTGTGTAAGTGCACCTGTGTTGTGCAGTGCCCATAGAGGACAAAAGAGGGCATCACATCCCTGGAACTGACAGCTGTTAGCCACCATGTGAGTGCTGGAATTTGAACCTGGGTCTTCTCTAAGAACAGCCAGTGCTCTTAACTGCTGGGCAATCTCTCTAGTCCCATATTTTGCATTTCTTAAAAAGAACTCTTGCAGGGGCTATGACTGTCCTTAACTCCAGTTCCAGGGGAATCCAAAGCCCTCTTCTGACCTTGATTAAGAGTTTAGTTCTAATTATTTTATCTCAAACATCCTAAATTTCAAATTCTCTGTATAATACAGGTGCTTCGTCCTGCCTTGGCCTCACAATGCTGGGATTTTAGGCATGTACTACCAGTCCTCAAGTTCTCTATCTTTTGGGTTTTTGAGACAAAGTCTCACTTTGTAGCCAAGGCTTGTCTCAAAATCTCAAGGATCCTCCTCCTTTAGCCTTCCACATGTTAGGGTTACAGGTGTGAACATATTATTTTGTGTGTGTGATGTGAAAGTGAGAGCTCATGCATGCCATGGCCATCTTGTGGAGGTCACAAGACAACTTCCAGGAGTCACTTCTCATTCCCCAGTGGGTAAGGGATTGAACTTAGGTTGTCAGACTTGTATGCAGTTGCCTTTACTTTGTGTGTTTGCCTTTTGTTTTGCTTTTTTTTTGTTTAAGACCAGGTCTCATGTAGTACAAGGAAGCTGGCCTCAAACTTGCTGAGTAGTTAAGGATAACCTTGAACTTCTGATCCTCCTTCCTATTTTTCTTGAGTACTGGAATTATAAGCATACATCACCACACATAGTTATGTGGTGGCAGAAATGAAACCTAGGGCTTAGTGCTTGGTAGGCAAATACTGTACAACCAAGCTATCTCCCCAGCCCAGATTTTTTTGGTTAGCTCTATTTTTTATTTTATTGTTATATGTATGAGTGTTTTTTTCTTGCATGTAAGTGTACCAGTGCGTGCAGTGCCCATGGGCACCAGAAGATGGTGATGGATCCCCTGGGATTGGAGTTATGGATGGTTGTTAGCCACCCTGTAGGTATTGAGAACTGCCCAGTTCCTCTGCAGGGACAACCAGTGCTCTTAACCTCTGAGCCATTTCTCCAGTGCTCCCCCACCCCCTTTTTTTGTCTTTGCAAATGATCGTTTCGTTTTCTTCACTGGACAAATGAAATTTCTGTTGTGAAATGTCTGGAATTTAAAAAGAATTGTACCAATAGTATGCCTAGGATTATTAGTTATTTTTTACTCATAATCACTCCCTTTTCTCTGATAAGGGTAAATCTTTTCTTTCTGAATGGGGCGGGGTGGCATACACCTTTAATCCCAGAGCTCCAGAGGCAGAGGCAGGCAAATCTCTTAAGTTCAAGGCCAGCCTGGTCTACATAGTGAGTTCCAGGCCACATGGGGCTACAGGGAGACCCTGTCTCAAAAACACCACCAGAAAAAAAAAAAAAAAGAAAAAAAACCTTTCTTTTTAGGTGCTACAGGCTCTGCAGTGAAACCTGACTCACCTTCTACTTCGAGTATTCCCCCTCTCAATGAAACAGTATCTGCAGCTTCCTTACTGACGACAACCAATCAGCATTCATCCTCCTTAGCTGGCTTGAGCCACAGTGAAGAGATTCCAAATACCACCACCACACAACACAGCAGGTGATTTGGGGGTGAGAATTGAGGTCAGATTGATGAATTTCAATAACAGAGCTCTCTGGTCCTATCTTACTCCCTTCCTGGTAGAGAACACATTAGCCCTGCTTTTTTGATAAGTAGGTATTGAAGACAAAAAGACTTACCTTCTGCTTAACTGGAGCTTTGATAAGTGGGTATTGAAGACAAAAAGACTTATCTTCTGCTTATCAGTTATCAGTGTGTTGATGGCAACCTCTTTTTTCTTTTAGTGCATTATCTACACAACAGAATACCCTTTCATCATCTACATCTTCTGGACGAACTTCAACATCCACTCTTTTGGTAAGTGTGATGCTGAGTGGAAGTACAGTTGTAAAGACTTAATTTTTTCTTTTTCTTTCTGGGGCAGGGTTTTGCTGTGTAACCTTGGCTGGCCGCCAACTCATGTGTACACCAGGCTGACCTTGAACTGATGGACAGTTCCCCTTGCCTCTGCCTTCCAATAACTGGGATTACAGACAGGCATTACCGCACCTGGCCCACTAGAATTCTTGCAAATTTCATGATATCATAAAGTCATCATTGAACTGAGATTGTAGCAAAAGGTATAAAGGGATATTGGGAAGGCAATAGACCAAAGTCCAGAAATACTGAAGTTACAGACCATTACCAAAAGTCAGAATTAACCTTCTTTTTCCTCTCTGTTGAATAGTGTAGGTTGGGGCTTTGTATTCTTGAATAAATGCTGGAAGAGCTTATCATTCTAAGAGATGGGGCCATAGCTAATTTTAGAGCATGTGATTTACATACATTTGGCCCTGGGTTCAATCCCCAGAACTAAAAGAGCTAAACGAAAAACCAGCAATTGTGTTGTGGTTTTTTTTTTTTTTTTTTTTTTTTGAGTCAGCATCTCACTGTAAAGTCCCAGCTGGCCTGGAACTTTATTGTAACCAGGCTGGCCTGAAACTCACAGAGATCTTCCTGCCTCTGCCTCCTAAGTACTGGGATTAAAATGCCTAACACTATGCCCAGCTGTGTCTTTCTGGTACAGTTATTTTTTATTTCTTTTTTTTTTTTTTGGTCTTTTTGAGACAGGGTCTCCCTGTAGCCCCAGCTGGCCTGGATTGGCTATGGAAACCAGGCTGGCCTCAAACTCACAGAGATCCCCCTGCCTCTGCTTTATTATTTTTTATATTTTTATTTCATGTGTATATTTTGCTTGCAAGTATATAAGTGCACCATGTGTATGCAATGCTAGTGGAGGCCAAAAGTGGAGTTCCTGGAACTGGATTTATGGATTGCTGTGAGCTATTATGTGGGTGTTGGGAACTGAACCCAGATCCTCTGCAAGAGCAGTATCTCTCCAGCCCTTAATTATTTTTCAAACAGGCCCTCACTATGCGTAGCTAGGGCTGACCTGCCTGAAATGTACAAAGATCCATCTGCCTTAATTTCCCAAGTCCTGGTATTAAACGAGTGTGCCACCATGCCCAGCCAAACTATAGAACTAGTGGAGCAACTTGCGGGAAAGAAAGCTATGGTGTACTTTTTAGTTCTAAGCTTTATTCCTTACTAGTGTTGATCTGTATGGAATTTGTTATTACTACCTTTTCTGTTTTTCTGAACAAGGAGGGTGATGTGTACTTGGAAATTTTAAGGAACATAGAGATTCTTTCTAGTTTGGCAGAGGGCACCCTCGTGACCTGTATTGGCCATTTTAATTGTGAATTTGATACGATCATAGGTTTAAGAAAAATAGCAACCTATGGTCTATGTTGCTAATTGTCTTTCTGTCTTCCACTGCTTCCCCCTTTTGAAGCACACAAGTGTGGAGAGTGAGGCGAATCTCCATTCTTCCTCCAGCACTTTCTCTACCACGTCCAGCACAGTTTCTGCACCTCCCCCTGTGGTCAGTGTCTCCTCCAGTCTGAATAGTGGCAGTAGTCTGGGCCTTAGCCTAGGCAGCAACTCTACTGTCACAGCCTCAACTCGAAGTTCAGTTGCTACGACTTCAGGTAGCTTCGTGTAGGTGGGTGGCATTCCTCTGGCATAGAGGAAATAAACAACTGACAGCATAAAATTACTTTCTTTTAGGAAAGGCTCCTCCCAACCTCCCTCCTGGAGTTCCGCCATTGTTGCCTAATCCATATATTATGGCTCCTGGGCTATTACATGCCTACCCGGTAAGTGGGACTGAAGGATCTTCTCTACAAGACATGGCTCTTCCTTGTACCTCTGGCTTCAGGTGGAAGACCATAATTAAAACATGGTATAAGGACCAAGTGGGGTGGCATACATCATTAATCCCTGCACTGGGGAGACAGAGCAAGCAGATCTCTAGGCCAGCAGGACTACCAGGAAACCTTGTCTCATAAAGACCGAACAAAAGACACAAAAACCACACAATATAAATGAGTGGTTCTCACATATGAACACAGATTTTTAATCTCTGGTTTTTTGTTTGTTTGTTTTTTTTGTTTGTTTGTTTTTTTTTTTTTTGGTCTTTTTGAGACAGGGTCTCCCTGCCAGCCCCAGCTGTCCTGGAACTCACTATGTAGACCAGACTGGCCTTGAACTCACAGAGATCCACCTGCCTCTGCCTCCCAAGTGCTGGGATTAAAGGTGTGCGCCACCATGCCCAGCTTGTTTGTTTTGTTTTTCTTTAATGTTGGTACCGGTGAGGTGGCTCAGTGGCTAAGAGCACTAACTGCTCTTAGGACCCAGGTTCAATTCCGCCACCCACATGGCAGCTAACAACCGTCCATAATTGCAGTTTTCCAGGGGAAATGCTATACCTTCTTCCCACCTCCAAGGGCGTTACATGAAATGGGTGCACTTACACACATGCAGGCAATAATACACATCAAATAAAAAAATAAAATATTTTAATTTTATATGTATGACTGTTTTGCTTGTATGTATGTAAGTGCACCTGTGCGTGCAGTGCCCGTGGAGGCCAAAAGAGAATGTTGGAGCTCCCAAAACTGGAGTTTCAGATGGTTGTCAACCACCATGTATGTGCTGGGAACTGAACCCAGGCCCCCTGCAAAAACACTTAACCACTGAGCCATATCTCCGGTCCCCAATCTCTGGTTAAAAAAAAACTAACAGTTTAAAAATTTTCAACTTTTTTTTTTTTTCTTTAATTTTGGTGGGTGTCAGTGTGTGTGGGTTTGTGCAGTGTGCAGTTGCCTAAGGAGGCCTGATGAGTTGAATGCCCTTGAAGCTGAAGTTAGGGACAGTTGTAAGGTACCCAACATGGGTACTGGAACTGAAGTTGGGTCCTCTGCAAGAACAGTATATGCTCTTCATCACTGGCTGAGCCATCTCCCCAGCCCCAGTTTAAATTTTTAAAAAATTTTTATTTCATGTGTATGTGTGTATTGCCTGCATGTAGGTAAGTGCACCCATGTCCTGCAGAGCCCTCAGAGGTCAGAAGAGGCCGTCCGATCCCCTGGAACTGGAGTTACGGACAGTTGTTAGCTGCCATGTGGGTTCTGCAATTCAAACCCGGATCTTCTACAAGAACAACCAGTGTTCTTAACCACTGAGCCATCACTCCAGCCCCTTAAATTTTTTTTTTTTTTTTTAATTTATTTATTTACTTATTTTTGGTGTTTTTGAGACAGGGTCTCCCTGTAGCACCAGCTGGCCAGGAACTCAGAGATCTGCCTGCCTCTGCCTCCCAAGTGCTGGGACTAAAGGCGTTTGCCACCACGCCCAGCTAAATTTTTAAAATTGTTTTATTTTTGAGACAGGGTTTCACTATGTAGCCCTGGTTGGACTGGAACTCACTATGTAGACCAGGCTGGCCTTGAACTCACAGAGATCCACCCATTTCTACCTCCGTCTGCCTGTGGGTATTTGTATACTTTCACTTGCAGGAAGGACTACTTTGTGGAGTCAGCCTCATTCCACCCTAATGTGGGTTCCAGTCGGACTTGCACTGCTTGGTATCAAGCACCTTTACCTGCTGAGCCATCTTGTCAGCCCAAAAAGTAACAAGTTGTTTAGAGGGAGGACTAAACTTAACGTAGACCCCTTGTTGGGTTTCCATTTTGGGTGAAATCAAATTTCTGGATATCAAGTGCTAAAAACGGAATGTTTAGTTTCTTGGTTGCCATTTCATAGTGTTGTATTGATTCTCTACATCTGTGGATCTTTGTTGGTTCTGACCTGTTTAGAACAGGGTTTTCTGACTCAGTCTGGAGCTATCTTAAGAATAGATCAGCCGGGCATGGTGGCGCACGCCTGTAGTCCCAGCACTTGGGAGGCAGAGGCTGGCGGATCTCTGTGAGTTCAAGTCCAGCCTGGTCTACATAGTGAGTTCCAGGACAGCTGAGGCTACAGGGAGACCCTGCTTCAAAAAGACAAAAAAAAAAAAAGAATAGATCACTGACAGTAGTAGCATTTTGTCTCGGTATATCTTTTATTTCCTTCAAGTATTCAGTACACTTTAAGATGAAAAATGTTGATGAAAATTGTATTTATAAACACCTATTGCTGGAGTTGGGAGAGATGGCTCAGCAATTAAGAGGACTGGCTACCATTGCAGAGGATCTGGGTTCAGTTCCCAACAGTCAGATGGTGGCTAACAACCATCCATTATTCCAGGTTCACAGGATCCAACACCCTCTAATGATGTCTGCTGGCATTGCAGGATGGGGCACACTTAAGTGCAGGCAACACATATGCATAAAATAAATAAAATACTGAAGTAACCCGAACACCTATTGTTACCGTTGGTGAGGAAGTTTAGATAATATACATATGTCTAACTAGCCTTGCCACACTTATTTTTTTTTATTAATTTATACTTACATATATTTTGATCATAACTACCCCTCCCATTCCCTCTGGAACCCTCCTTTCCAACATTTCTCATTCACTTGTCTCCTCCTTAAATGTGTTTTTGTCATTGCCTACTTTGTTTCAGTTAGTTTCATAGTTGGCCCTGGCTGGCCTGGAACTTGGAATATAGTTAGGCTGTCCTCAAACTCAAAAAGATTCACCTGTCTCTGCCTCCCAAGTACTAAGATTAAAGGTGTATACCACCATGCCTACCTGCATTATCTACTTTTTAACAATAACACTTCGTACCTAGAAATAATGGGGAATGAGAGTAAAACGTGAATCCTTCCAGGAAAGAGAAATTTTAATCCAGATTTTGAAAGTCTGTAAGAGATAGTGACTGCCAGATAGAAGGTAAAACCTGCCATTCATGAACTTGTGTCTACCCGTCCTCACCTGCTGGTTCTAGGTGTCAGCCTAGTCCAATGAGTAGTTTGTAGCTTAAGGAAAATTTCAAGACCTCTTTCTTTTCACTTAAAGAAACTGAAGAAAGTAATCTGTCTTGTTCTAAAAATGAGGATCAGTGTCCTATTGAATTATGTTGCCTTCTATACCAAAATCATTTCCAATTAATATTGTTAAACATTTATATCTTGCAGCCACAAGTATATGGCTATGATGACTTACAGATGCTTCAGACAAGATTTCCATTGGTGAGTATGTGGGATACAGATTTGGAAAAGAACGTTAAAATTAATGTTGGAGCCAGTTGTTGTGCATGCCTGTAATCACATGGGACATGGAGACAGGAAGACCAGGAGTTAAAAACATTCCTAAGGGGCTAGAGACATGGCTCAGCAGTTATAAGTACTTGTTGTTCTTGCAGAGGACCTGGGTTTGGTTCCTAGCACTCACATAGCTACTCATAACCATCTATAATTCCAGTCCTAGGGAATCCCATGGCCTCTTCAGCCTTCACATGGTGAACTTACATGTAGGCAAAACACTTATATACATAAAATAAAAATTTTTAAATTGGGCTGGAGAGATGGCTCAGCAGTTAAGAGCACTGACTGCTTTTCCAGAGGACCAGGGATTTATCACTCTTGACTGCCCCCACAACCCGCGCCCCCCCCCCATGTTGGTGTTAATAGGCATATGTGTAGTCATACTCAGCTTTTTAAAAACATGGATGCCAGAGATGTGACCGCAGATTCTCATGCTTATCCAGTAAGCACTTTTACCAGCTGAGCCATCTCTCCATCCCCACACTCAACGTCTTAAGCACTTTTAAATAACAGAAAGAACCACCTCTTTCCTCAAAATTTGCTATAAGTCTTTCGAAGGTTGAGCATCTTTTTGGTCTGAACCTTGATGTGTTTCCAGCAAGCATACCTTGCCTGGCTCTACTCATGGCTAGGCAGGGCAGGGGCGATAGTATATGCAAAAGTAATTGGAGTTTATGCTAACTCTAACCTGTTTAGTCAGTAACTGGGTAAACTGCAGTACTTGAACATTCTTCTGCTTCCTCTGTCTTTTGGTTTTCATGCTTGGGGAGTAGATAGAATTTAATCTCTGTTCTTTTGGTTCTAGGATTACTACAGTATCCCGTTTCCTACACCCACCACTCCACTGACTGGGAGGGATGGTAGCCTGGCCAGCAACCCTTACTCTGGTAGGATTGGGATTGGGGCTGAACAGGGAAATATATTGGGATTGGAAGTAGAAATTAGTAGTAAGAAAGACTCCTGTTCGTGTCATGTTAAGCCTTTTTTTGGCCGAAGTGTGATTTTTTTATATGAATGTGATGAATCAGGCTTGACAGATTCAACGTCCTGTTAAAGATGGGAATGTGGCATCTTTTTATTTATTTATTTTGAGACAGCGTTTCCCTGTAGCCCCAGTTGGACTAGAATGCACTATGTAGACCAGGCTGGTCTGGATTGCCGAGAGATCTGCCTGCCTCTACCTCCCGAGTGCTAGGATTAAAGGTGGGCAGCACCTCTACTGGCTGTCTTTCTCATTTACATTTTACTTTCTATTTTCTCCCTATTTCCAAGCACTGTGGTTTTTGTTGTTTTGTGTTTGTGTGTTTGTGTTTGTTTTGTGGTTCTGGATATTGAATATAGAACCTCATACATGCTAAACACAAGCTCTAGCACTGAACTATTTTATATTCCCAGTTAACTTGTTTGATCTTATTCTCCACCTTTTCCCAAGAAGTATGATGGTTGAATTGACTTTCTATACTCCTCTTTGCCACTGTACCCTATACACAGTAGCAGTCTCATTGCATTGCTTAGGTTTGTTGTTTGGTTTTGTTTTTGGTGGTGGTGATGGTGGTTTTTAAGCCCCTGGAGGAGCAAAGGATAGGAAAAAGGGGTAAGATGGAGGTGAAAGAAAGCAAGCTGGCAGAAAGTCATGAGAGCCTCATTGTACACTGTTCAGCTAGCCTTTCCTTTCACAGGTGACCTCACCAAGTTTGGCCGTGGGGATGCCTCCTCTCCAGCCCCAGCCACAACCTTGGCCCAACCCCAGCAGAACCAGACGCAGACTCACCATACCACGCAGCAGACATTCCTGAACCCGGCGCTGCCTCCTGGCTACAGTTACACCAGCCTGCCATACTACACAGGGGTCCCAGGCCTCCCCAGCACCTTCCAGTATGGGCCTGCTGTGTTTCCTGTAAGTAACTGACTGTCACTCATTATGGTGAAGGATCCTAGCTATGGACACTATCCTTAGCAGTCTTCAAGACTGAATGACTATTCAGTAATAAATGAGGAACAACTTCTACCTTTGGCCTGTTTCTGGCTGGGAAGAGGGAATATGGAATTACAATTAGAACAGGGATTGCTTCATTTTAGGATCATGATCCACATCTTGCTGGCTTGTTCTTTCCCCATTACCATTGCCTTTTTCTTCCAAATGTGATCCTACCTCTTGACTTCACAGGTAAATTCTGAAAATCAGCGTATTAGTTACTTTTGTTGCTGTGATGAAATGCCATGACCAAAAGTAACTTACAAAAGAGTTTATTTTAGTTACGTTTACAGTTCCAGAGGGAGAGTCCATAATGTCAGGTAAAGGATGGTAGATGGCAGGAGTGGGAAACTGGCTGACTACATTTTCATCCACATACAGGAAAACAGAGACCAGAAAGTGGCAGAGGCTATAATTCCTCAAAGCCTGACCCAGTGACACATTCCTCCAGCAGGGAGGCTCCACCTCCTAAAGGTTCTATAACCTCCCCAAACATCGCCACCAACTGGGGACCAAGTGTTCAGATACATGAGCCTATTGGGGGGACATTACTCATTGACATCACAATTAGTAAGAATCTCATTTTCGCTATTAAAACTTTGGTCAGCCTACCTTAGGATATGTATCCAACTAAACATTTAGTTCTTGGATTAGGACAAGTGGGACAAATGGTATCTGTTGCTGTTTCATTGTGTTTCTGTCCCTTTTGTTCTTCAGGTGGCTCCTACCTCTTCCAAGCAGCATGGTGTGAATGTCAGTGTGAATGCCTCGGCCACCCCTTTCCAACAGCCAAGTGGATATGGGTCTCATGGATATAACACTGGTAAGTTCCCTTTGGCCCTGGCTGATTGGTCTGTGTGGGATATTACTAGTTTGGAGAAAGACTTGGTGCTTGAGAAAGTAGGTCAGTGAGGGTCTGTTAGTCTTTACATGATTATCATTGCTTGGTTGATTTAGGTGTCTGAAAACAGAAGCAGCTTGATGCTAGGACATGTGTCCACTACTCATGGTGGGAATGCTCAAAGTCATGTGTTAGCTAATTAAAATAAGTTGGCGGACCTGAGGTTTGGGTAAGAAGTAAGACAGAGGCCCCAAGATTTCACCGTAGTGTCAATGAATGCAAATGGCAGTATGGATGGTATTGGCAGTATAAGATTGCTGAAGACTTAAATGCTTTTATACCTAACAGACATAATACAACTTCCTGTTTCCCTCTTCCTCATAACAATAACATACATAATAGATTTGACCTTTTTTTTTTTTTTAATACTACTAATTTTGTTACATGACTCCCTTTTTATTCCCTAACTAGAAGACCTACGATGTGGCAAGAAATGAGTAGGCAGGACTACTCATAGAGAGAATTAAACCCTTAGGTTTCTTCACTTGTATGGCTAGTCTTCGTGTAAAGTCTTTTTGCACATCTGATAGCAGAGAGTGAAGTGTAGGGATCCTCTGGATACATGACTGATAGCCTAGTTCTATTTCTGACATCTGTGCCCCACTTCTGGAAGATGAAATGAGAAAAATACTTTGTTTGTGGGGGTTTTTTGGTGGGATTTTTTTTTTTTTTTTCCAGTTGGTTTTTATTTTTTAAGACAAGATCTCTCTGTGGCCCAAGCTTGCCTCAAACTTTTGGCGATCTTCCTGCCTCTACCTCTTTACTAGGATTATAGGCGTGTGCCACACCAAACCTACTTCCATGTAATTTTTTTTAGTGACTTTTAGGTGGGTTTGGGGAGGTAGTTGTTGCAAATGCCAGGGGTTGGTTAGACTTGAGAATTATCTTTAAAAGCCTGCAGCTGATTACAGTTTCATGGGCTTAAGAGGGAGCAGTGTATGTTCTTCATCCTTGTGTGGGCTCTGGGTGGGTAAATGCCCAAGGTTTTCAGTAATTAGAAGACTTGAATGCAGAAAACAATAAATGGGTTTAGATATTGATAGCAAGATGGAACTTTGAATTGAGTTATATGGCTTTAAGAGTGGGTCATAATAAAAAAAATTTTTAAATCTTGATCTTTGAGATTTAAAACCCATATCTACTCTTCTCACTGAACAAGGCCTATCTTAATCCTTTTGACTTGGAGTGGCTTCATCCCAACACTTAACGTTAGGTTTAAAGCCCTAGTTAGCTGTCCCATTAAAGCATATCAAAAGGAATGTGATTGAGTTGGGCATGGTGGCACATGCCTTTGATCCCAGCACTTGGGAGGCAGAGGCAGGTGGATCTCTGAGTTCGAGACCAGCCTGGTCGACATAGTGAGTTCCAGGACAGCTGGGGCTACAGGGAGACCCTGTTTCAAAAAAGTCAAAAAAAAAAAAAGAAAAGAAAAGAAAAGAAAAAGGAATGTAATTGATAGTATGAGTTGGAATCTGATTTTAAAAATTCTTATTTCCCTTAAGATTTCAGAAATTGGTTATAGCAGCCTTTTGAGAACCCCCAGTTCACAACCCCACAGAGGGCTCTTGTCATTCTACTCCTCATCAACCTCTAAATTCATTTATTTTTATGTATTTGATTCCTTTTAGGAAGAAAATATCCACCCCCTTACAAGCATTTCTGGACGGCTGAGAGCTAATTTGGCCCAAGCCTGGGGGCTGTGTTTTGTGTGTGTGTATAAATTTGCACTGAAGTCTTGTTTCAGAAACCAGACCACTGAGGAGAGCCTGCTGAGCTGAGGCCATGGCTTGGGGAAATGAGTTGGTGGATACCTTCTGGGCTTTTGAACTTGCCCCTCCCCATTTCCCTCTCCCCCATGTGTCTGACCCTGTCTTACCCATTTCGAGTTCAAGCGGTGCAGCACCTCCGAAGCATCAATGCACACACCTGCTGTTGCTTTTGATTTCTGGAAGGCATGTAGTTCCAACTTGTAACAAAAATATTTGTAGTCTTCAATAAACTGTGGTATTTCTTTAGCTAACTCTGCGTTCTTTCCGTGCATGTCTTTCTGGACACTAGGAGCCAATGTTGTGTTGTGAATAAAGGGTGGAGGGTGGCCTTCTCAATCAATCCCTAGTGTAGCTAAAGAACTGTTAGTATTTTAGCACAGTGGCTTTTAATTTGGGGGGAAGGAAAATAGCCTCAGGTTTCAGCCTGTTGATTGGTTGGTAAAGCTATTTATAAATAAAAACAAAACTGATTTCCCATGCTTTTATGTCTTTACTTTTTCATGTAGATCATCCTCCTTGCCTTTGACATGGCAATGGTGAAAGGCAAAAGAGATGATGTCAAAAGCTGTTGTTTAGGGAAGTATCTTCAGGCTTAATTTCTAAATCTGGTTCCCGAAGGCTAACTAGCTGATTGAGATAGGATCAAGTCATTAGTGATCCACCTGGTTGATGACTCAGGCTTTGAGAAAACTGTGCTAGCCTGAAACATTGTTCTTAGTCCTTTGATGGCTTTTTAGAGATTGTGAATTTTGCACTTGTGGGTGTAAGCCAAAGATGTATGGGAGAGGTTTGGTCAGGCATCCTAACTGGGAATTCTTAATCCCATTCACTAACCAGTACACTGTCAGCCCTTGTTTATAAAGTTAACGTGAGACCAGCCGCTTTGGTTAATTGGAAATGAAAATATTCAACTTCCTTTTCTAGTTCCCACTCCTCTGGTCTGTCAAGTGCGACCACTTTCCGGGGGACTGCCAAACTAATCAAGTCAGGCTCTTGTTTCTTCTCCCTACCACCCACATTGTTCTGTAATGATTTTATCACTGTTTGGGAGTTGGGGGAGGCAAGGCAGGTGAAACTGGAAGAAAAGTAGGAGGTAACTTGGGAATAACTCCTGATGCTTAGGGAAACCAATGCCTGCTGTTTTCTAGATTTTCTAATGCTTCCATGGAGGACGACATGGTATTCTTTTCTCTGAATTTCTAGTCCCTTCAACCTTAGAACTTGAAGCCTCTGAACTAAGAGCTGTTTTTTAGGTAAAAAAGAAATGAGATAGAGGTATGTTAGAAGTAAATTTCTTCCTACTACCCAGCTTGAGGATTTAGTCATTTTTCCCATCCTATGTAACAACCTAGCTTCACTTGGCAGAGGTTACCAAGCAAGCTATGTGCACCTTGATAAGTCATTGCCTCCTTGGGTTTGTCTTTAAAATGTTCTATCTTTATCCTGCTCATCTCACCTTCCTTGGCAACCTTTCTGCACAAACCTCACTAGCTTCAGCCTTTTTCATAACTGAACTTAAAAGTTATGCCCTGCTTTGTGTTTTGTCAGGCATCTGGGTTTGAAAAGGGAAAGGAAAAAATATCATTACCTCCTTAAGAGTTAGCTGAATTTACAGTTCTTTGTTTACTTTGTGCCTTCAAAGTATGTAGTTGAGACTTTGGAGATGGGGAAGTATTTTCTCCTGCTTTAGTCCTATAGTCCTGTTCTTTTTCTTAGATTGTGTGTGCGCCTTCCTGGCACTTTGGATTTAGAATGTGGGAGGGTTTTCAGGTTAAAATGTTATTTTTCTTTGTCTCTCTCTGCCCCACCCCCACTCCCTTCTTGTGCTAGGGATCAAATTCTGGGCCTCATGCTCATTAGAAAAGCACTCTACCACTGAGCTAAATCTCAAACCCCCACAGAATCTATTGGAATATTCTAAAGTGACTGTGAATCTAATGCTTGAAGGCTGCCTTTGTTCTAGGCCTTGGCTGGGAGGGTTTGGATTCTGGAATTTAATGGAGACTACTGTTGGATTGTGGGTAAATGGAGGATGCCTTGTGATTTTACCATTAATGTATTGATTATATATATTTAAAAAAAAACTCCCATCGAGGACTTCTAAAGTAAAAGAACGTATGCATTTCTGAGGGCAAGGGTCCAAGAGCAGAGCAGTGTAGTTTTTGTGGTTTCATCTTTATCTTCACAGAAACTAATAACATCTTTTAAAAAAAATTGTGCATTAAATGTCGAGTTAAATTAACCATTTTTCACATTTTTTGCTTACAATGTCTAGTGAGAATACTAGATTGTCCTATGGCTTTTCCTGTCTTGATATTATCCTATATCCCAGGAAGGAAGAGTATGTATATTTCAGCTTTAAGAAGAACACATTAAAACAGGTTTTGCTAGTATAAATTCCTTAAAACTGCTAGTAAGGGAGTTTTTCAACAGGAAACATGAATTAGGATATAGGTTCACTTTTTTTTTTTTTTTATGGAGAAGTTTAACTGAAAATGGCATTGTTTTTATGTACCATATAGGTTATAAGAGATGGCCTACCCCTTCCTATGTCCTCCCCATACCCCCACACTGCTTAAATTACAAAAATGGAAATTCATCTTGTTCTAGTCCTTTAAATCACAAGAATCTTTGCAACCAGAGAAGTGAAACAGAGTGAACTAGGCTTTGAGAATAAGCGCTCTGGGGAGCTCAACTGGACTACTCTAAGACTTACAATGTGGAAGTGTGGATTTTAAGCCCAAAAGTGTCTCTGCAGAACAGAAAGAGCCAGACTACCCAAGTCTTAAAAGGGCAAGGGCACAACTGAATGGAGTTTGGGCAGGTTGATTTACAGTGTTAAGTTTATTATATCCTGTTTAGCTTTGAAATCGTGCTGGTGATTTTCTTATATTCCTTTGCTTCGTTCAAAAAGCAGCTCACCTCACACATGTATTCCACATACGATACCTAGGAAGGGCAAAAGAATCCTTCAGCAACCTTTGTATCATGTACTCAGCATCTCAGAACTGACTTAAAGGTGGAAAAACATACAAAGATCCCCTTGCAAGTGTCAATAGCTAGAAAGGCTATAGACATGTCTTTGTCCCAGGAACAGAGACCAGGCAGCTAGCAGACCTAATCCTCTCTGTTTCCTCCTCCCCCAGGTGTATCAGTCACCTCCAGTAACACGGGCGTGCCAGATATCTCGGGTTCTGTGTACTCCAAAACCCAGGTAGGTGCCTGGTTCTGGATGAAAGTAGCAAGAGCTAGATACAGAGAAGTTAAGAGTTACGAGTCTATAACCAGGAGTGGGAATGAGGAAGAAGGTAACCCAGGGCCCAAGTGAAGCAATGGTTACTGAGTTATCTGCAGTTATATGTGTTGTTGCCATTACCATAGACAGTTTGCTATAAAGTATTAGGAATTTAGGGAGAGTATTTCATAGCCTTCACCTTCCATACTCAAGATAACTCAGTATGTATTCATTTATTTTGAACTATCTAAGAATTTTAATACCTACTTAACTCAGAGACAGGGATGCCCAGACTAGCCAGCAAATTGCCCTATATTCACATGCAAGATAAACATTCACAAAATACATCTTCTATTTTGTTTTGTTGTGAGACAAGGTCTCTCTGTAGACCAGGCTGGCCTTGACCTCACAGTTCCACTTGCATCTGCCTCCCCAGTGCTGGGAGGTGCGTGCCACCACACACCTGGCTGCAGTGTAAGATTTTATGACGTCCTTTCACATTCTTCTTGATCCTACAAGGGATCAGCGGCATCTCTTTTATTATGAGGAAACTGAGGCTAGGAGAGTAATTTGTCTAGGATTATGATGCTATTAAAGGGTAGAGTTGGAGCAGAGATTTGAATATCTTCAAAACTTAGATATGCTGTTGCTTCTTGGTGTGCTTCTGAGGATAGGGGAGCTTGGGTCCAGAAGCTCCCAGGATTCTTTTGCTGATCCCTTTTACTCTTTCTCCTCCTGTCCTGGGATAGCAGTCCTTTGAAAAACAAGGGTTTCATTCCGGTACTCCTGCTGCCTCCTTCAACTTGCCTTCAGCCCTAGGAAGTGGAGGGCCCATCAATCCGGCCACAGCTGCTGCCTATCCTCCTGCCCCCTTTATGCATATTCTGACCCCCCATCAGCAGCCGCATTCCCAGATCCTTCACCATCACCTGCAGCAGGATGGCCAGGTAATAGCCCTTCACCCCTCTCTCCTTTCCCTTCCTCTTCCTTCCTATCCCTTAAAACTGCCTCCCTTTTCCTTTTCTTAACCTTCCTTACCACCACCTTCACCCAATCCTCACCAGTGCCAGCCAGGGGCACACAGCACATACAGACACAAGCGCACATAACACGAGCTGCTGGCAAAGCAAATGTGAGAGGATGGGCCAGATTGAAATCCTTTTGCCCACTTCCTTTGGTACCTTTCTCAACCTCCCATGGCACAGTTGTCCTCATTCCATCAGACCTGGGTCACACCTTCCCTTTTAACCTCCCCCAGCCTTCCCCCTTCCCTGACATTATAGCTTTCCCTTCTAATGGTGGAATTCTATTGTCAAAGTTTGTCCCTTTATTTTCCATATATCCTGGTTCTGCCTCAGCTACCATATTTGCAGATGATTCTCTGTTGCCAGCGCCAGCAGGAGGAGCAGGTAATGAAACTGAATGATGATATGCTTGAACCCACTCCTTTTTAGTCCCCATTTCACCTCCACGGCCTCAGATGACCTGAAAAGACTATGCAGTCACAAAACGGGATACACAAACAGAAACACATTGCTGAGCTCTCTGGCCTCCCCATCCTCTCTCTCTTCCTTCTCCCTTCAACACCCTCTTTATCTTTCTACCCTTCCCCAACTCTGGAAAACACTTGGTTACCAGAATGGAAAAAACTCTTGGGGCAGCATCTGGAGCCTGAAGCCTCAGGTTCTCTCCTGCCTTGTCTGAATTGGGTTCACAACTGATGTGTGGTGGTGGGTGGATCTGCTGGGTAGTATAAGAAACCTCTCAAGATTTCTAATATAGTTGGTTGGGCAACTAGAATAAGGGCTTGTTCTCAAAAACAGCTTTCCATATTGAGGCATTCATGGAGGTCAGTGAATCACTTTGTAATCACTCACCTTGAAAAGGCCATAATTCCCATAGTTGCCTTTTTTCAGACCAGGGCGGTGGGTAATGTGGATGACAGGTGAAGACTAAAAGAACTAACTCACCATCTTATCACCAAAGTTACCTTGTTCACTTTTCATTTATCCTCTACTTAAAAGTCAAAAATGTTGCCTTGTAAGAGAGGCTATGGAGACCAAATTTTCTGTGGTTGAAAAGTAAACTTCATTGTAAGTTCTAAGAAAAGGAAATTAGAGAGTATGACTGTTTGCACATCTCCACTTGAAGATGTTACAGATTGGTCCCACTAACTAGACACCTTTTTCCTCCTCCATCACCTTCCCATTCCCCTGCAGACGGGCAGCGGGCAACGTAGCCAGACCAGCTCCATCCCGCAGAAGCCCCAGACCAACAAGTCTGCCTACAACAGCTACAGCTGGGGGGCCAACTGAGGCCCTGACCCTCTACTCCCGGTCCCATCTTCTGAGAGGGCTTCTCAGCCTGAAAACTATGGAAACAGCATCAAAGAGAGAAAAGAATGTGGGGCAATTCCGCTGCTCCCCACCCCCAGCGGCCCACCCCACGCCTCAGCTTCATGTCTGTCCCATTCCCATACATCCCACCCTGTTGTATGTATTATAGGATTTGTATTTTCTCCTTTTTTCCCTCCCTTTCCTCTTCCTCCTTCCTCTTTGCATTCAAGATTATGAATCTTTGCTGTGGGCCCTGCTTTTTCTTCACTTCCTCCTGTTCACCCTGGTGGTGTATGGGTGAGGTGGGAAGGGGGACCTCCCCCCCCCAATATATATCAGCCCAACAGCCCTAAGTCTCCTTTATTATTAGGAAAACCAAACAACACAAAAATGGTGTCATGACTATGAGCAGCATTGTCAGATGAATTAGTTGAAGTGTTTTTTTTTTTTTTCCTGCTTTTTCTTCACTTCCTCCTGTTCACCCTGGTGGTGTATGGGTGAGGTGGGAAGGGGGACCTCCCCCCCCCAATATATATCAGCCCAACAGCCCTAAGTCTCCTTTATTATTAGGAAAACCAAACAACACAAAAATGGTGTCATGACTATGAGCAGCATTGTCAGATGAATTAGTTGAAGTGTTTTTTTTTTTTTTGTACTGTGTTACCTCAACCTTCAGCCTCTGCCCATTCTTGCTCCGTCTAGGATATCCTCACTCTCGTCGATGATCAGCTTGGTGAATAAGTATTACCGTACCAACTGGGCCTCCTCTAGCAGACTCGAAGGCCGTGGAATAAAGTGAAATCTTTGCCCTTTAAGAACTCCTCTGACCTTAATGTACTAATACTGTGCCCCTGAGGGGATTCCTTTTCCTTCATGCCCAAGACTGGAAAGAACCACTACAAATCATTTCTTCCAGAAACTGCCACATCTACAGCAAGTTTCAGGCAGTAATGGGGGAAGGAGATAGAGGTTGGATGGAAAAGGGAGATTAAGAAGGAGCTAAGAACATTCCACAGAAAAAGGACTTTTGGGGAGTCTTAAGGATCACTTAAGAGGATCCAAAGACAAGTCTGAGGCCAACATTTGCTGTTGGCTGGTAAACTTTAAAAGCTTGGACCAGTCCAATCTTTTGGTAGAAGCAGACTACTGTAGTTCCTGTTGCCTGAAGTTTTACTTGGTTTTGCTTATTGTTGTTTCAAGACAGGGTCTATGTAGCCCTTGCTGGCTTGGCATTCACTAGACCAGGCTGGTCTTGATCCACCCGCCTTTGCATCCTGAGTGCTGGGACTAAAGGAATGAGCCACTGCTCCTGGCCTTCCCTGAGTGTTTTAACATGGTTTGGAAAGGGGAGCCTTGTAGTGCAAGACGTGGGGCGGGGACAGGATGCAATGAAAGGCTTTGCATTATTTTGTAGAAAAGGGGCTTTTTCTTTTTAAGAGACTGGGACCTACCGTGTTGCCCAGGTTCCAAGAGATTCTACTAAAACCTTCCAAATATTTCAGAACTGCAGGCACCATTCTTGGCTTGGGGGCGGGGAGTGTTAAAAGTCCACATTCTCTGTTCCTTTCCGGGAAGCTTTCCTTCCCTAGCTAGCTACAAATCTTACCTCGTTTGTTGCAGTCTTTAAAAAGTTTAAAAGAATGATTTGGCTTTTAGTTTAAAAGATTTAGGCCGTGCGTGGAGCGCATGCCTGTAGTCCCAGCACTTGGGAGGCGGATCTCCGAGTTCAAGGCCAGCTTGGTCTACGTAGTTCCAGGACAGCTGGGGCTACAGGGAGACCCTGCTTCAAAAAGACCAAAAAAAAAAAAAAAGCCGAAGCGATTCCTAGCATCCCAAGTCATTGTAGTAGTTGGGAAATTGTGCTTCACAGCTTGGTACGCGGCTTTGCCCAACCTCTAGTGTTGACGTCACCTACGTCAATCTAGAAACGGGCACGGAGGTACTTTCCCCCCGGGCTGGCTAGGACTGGCGGTAGGGCTGCCCTCTGGCGGCTGCCCGCGGCGCTCTAAAGTCGAACCTGGAAGCACCTCACGGCGGAGCAGGCGGGAGAATGCTCTAGAGGGATTGGAAAGCGGGGAATTCGGCACGCCCACCCTCACACGACACTGAAAGGTAGCGGAAAGAGCGCTCCGACCACTTCCTCCTCCGGGTTATAATACTTTTACGACAATGTCGCGTCGCTGCGTACTTTCCGGCAGCATGCATTGACCCGTCGGGTTCCGGCAGCATAGTGTAGGCTGTCCCTTGATGCCCATGGGCTGCAGGAGAGGTTCAAAGGTTCCAGTCCCACTACGGGAATGAGTGTCTTTGACTTTTTCCGGGGGTTTTTCGGCTTCTCTGGACCTCGGAGGTGAGAGTAGTTCTGGGCTGATCTAAGGAGGGGTGTTGGGGAAGCTTGACCCCCTTCATTGTAGTTTTGTAAAACTTCCCCTCCCGCCCCCTTCAGCTGCTATGGGGAAAACAGATCGCGACTCACCCCGCCACAGTGACCAAAGCGGTCGTTAAGAGGAAAGATACAGCAGCCTAAACCCCTCCAGCCTAGGGTGATGATGCCACAGGGACTTGGGCGGAGAAGACAATGGGGGTCTGGGACAGAGGACAGTGAGCAAGTGAGCTGGACCTTGCGCGATAGGGAGGGGCTGTGGACACCAACAAAAAAAAAAAAAAACCTGGGGAGGTTGGGAGGTGAGGACAGACTGATGGAAACAGAACAGTACAAAACCCAAGTAGCTCCATCTGCGTTGATTGGATTTGGGAGGCAGTCCTCCAGTGTTTTCTCAGCTTGCCAGACCCCTCCTCTTGTCCCATTTTGCTGCCTAGGGTTGATTTTATAGTTTAAACAGTGGTTTTAAGATTTTAGTGGTTTATCTGCCTCCGCCCTCAGTCACAGAGATCCCTTTTTTGGAGGGATGACTCGAGATGAAAATGAGGATGATGAAGAGGAGGAAGAAGGAGCCACGTGGGGCCGTGGGAGCTGGAGGTTTGATGGTTCTCAACCTTCGGAGGAATTTGGCTTCAGCTTCAGCCCAGGAGGAGGGATGCGATTCCGCGACCACCTTGGTTTTGATGATCTAGTACGGGATTTCAATAGCATCTTCAGCGAGATGGAGGCCTGGACCTTGCCTTCCCACCCTCCTGGTGTGTGGATTTCCCTTGGGGAGAACCTGTGTTTTTTCTAGTTGGGCTGGTTGGTGAAATAAGCCTGCAGAGTAGTTAGGGAATGGAAAATATGAAAAGACTGATGAAGGCCGGGCATGGTGGCATATGCTGCAGGGAGACCCTGTCTCAAAAAGACCAAAAAAAAAAAAAAGTGATGATTTCAGAAAGATTTAGAATGTCTTGAGTACCCCACCCCCTACCCCCAGCATCCACCTGCCACCTTTCTGCAGAACTTCTAGGTCCTGAGTCAGAAACTGGTGAAAGACTTCGAGAGGGGCAGACGCTTCGGGACTCGATGCTTAAATACCCAGATAGTCACCAGCCCAGGATCTTTGCGGGGATCCTGGAAGGTGATGCAAGAACGGAATCCCCCAAACCAGATTGGGAGTCCCAGGGACCTTTTCATAGGGTGAGTACTCCACCTGGGCCTGAAGTAAGCAACTCTGAGAGACCATTAAAGTACAACTAGAATTCTTACTGGATTCTGATAGGCTTGGGTTGGAATTCTAGCTCTTCAATTAATGCATTTACCTGGTTTTACTTTTTGTTTTGGGCTTTTTGTTGCAGTAACAGTACTTAGGAAAAATAGAATCCATGGGAAAATAGAAATCCTTTTTTTTTTTTTTTTGCCTTTTTGAAACTGGGTCTCCCTGTAGCCCCAGCTGGCCCTGAACTTGCTATATAGACCTGCCTCTGCCTCCTGAGTGCTGGGATTAAAGGTGGGTGCCAGCATGCACAGGTAGAAATTCTTAATTTCTATTTTGGGCTTTTTATTGCTGTTTTTACAATACTTGGGGTAAAATTCAAAGGAAAATAGGAATTCTTTCACAGTGGCTGATCTGGCTTCTTGGTTAAGGAAGGATTGTTGGAGAGGTCAGAAAGGTATTTCAGGAGAGCTTTTGGTTAGAAGTATATATAAAACGAAGGAGTAGATACATAAAGCTATCTGAATGGAAGTATTTCTGGGGAAAGGGTTTTGAAACTAGGGAGTAGTTTGGGGTCTCTGACCTTTTTAGGTTTCAAATTGAAGGTATCTTTTCACCTACTGTATATGGCTTCTTCGACAGTTTGATGATATATGGCCTGTGACTCCCCATCCTAGAGCCAGAGAGGACAATGGTGAGTCTAGCAGGAGGACACCATAGGCTGTTCTCTCTCAGAAGTTTCTACCTGTGACACTTGTCCCTTTTTAATTTTTTTTCCCTTCAACTGCCTCCTGGCTCTTCATTTCTATGCCCTTCCAGATCTTGACTCCCAAGTTTCCCAGGAGGGTCTTGGCCCAGTTCTTCAGCCCCAGCCCAAATCCTATTTCAAGAGCATCTCTGTGACCAAGATCACTAAGCCAGATGGGGTGAGTTGAGAGAGAAGAGTAAAGAAACTATAGCCAAAGAATACTCTGGAAAGGGGCCTGTATAAAAAAATACTGAACTCGACTTTAGTGATGTTAGGAACATGTTGGGGGCTTCTCTTTATAGATAGTGGAGGAGCACCGCACTGTGGTGGACAGTGAGGGCTGGAGGGAGACCACGGTAACCCGTCAAGAAGCAGATGGCAGTCCCAGAAGTGGTAAGTTGAGAGTATGAATCAAAAGGGCCCATCTCTTAACTCCTTGGGGAAAGGATACTCTTACCTTTGATCCTTTTTCTAGATCTTGTTTAATCTATTTATATGGATGACTTTCTTCCTTAGACCTCGACTTACCAAGACCTCCAGCTCTGGATGATGCCTTTTCCATCCTGGATTTACTCCTAGGACGTTGGTTTCGGTCCCGGTAGCTTTTTAACTTTCAGAAGTATTCAGATCCTTTCCACTCCCCCACCCATTGTCGGTTGCCAATAAGCATAGCTTTTTCTGTCACCCCAAGCATCTTGAGTATGTAAAACAATGAATTGAGGTCTGTCTGTCATTTACCAAAACTGACCAATAAAACCTTTATTTATGCTAATGGCCTTGTTCCTGGTTTTGTTTAGGCTCTTTCACTTTCCAGATCCATCTAGGGCTTCCGGAATACCTTGGTTTATGGCAATCTTTTCTTTTTTTTAAATTTTATTTGTGTATATGGTGTACATACCATGTCCCTGCACTGCAGTGAATGTGTAGAAGTCAAAGGAACTTGTGGGAGTTGTTTCTTCTTCCACCATGTGGGTTCTAAGAATCAAGCTCAGGTCCTAAGGCTTGGCAGCAGGGATCTTTACCCACTGAGCCATCTCTTCAGCACTTTTTTTAAAAAAATTTTGTTCTATTTCCAGAACCAGATTTAATCATTGAGAGAAGAAAATGGTTTTATTACTGAGGAAATAGCTAGAGATAATTCCAGTAACATTTATTTATATCGGTTGCCAGAAGTGTGTATATAAAAGCAAATCCTGAGTCCATCACTCTCGAGTCCAGCCTTAGAAAACAAGAAAAATGAGGAGGAACCCAATAGAGGGATGGTTTTCGAAGCCCTTGTCAAGAAATTCCAATGGAGTCTCATATGATCATTTGAAAACTGCCCTGTTCTGACTTTTTTCTAGTTCCCTGTCTAGAACTTGTAATGCTAATTACTCTTGCCTTTACTTCTTCACATCTCCTATTAACCAGTCAAGGACTTTCTTTTGCCCCTAGAGATAAGAGTTATGCAATTTGGGAGTCTTTTAGATAGACCCACTGAAGGGGTACTCCAATTGCCTCACCCTGCGTCCCGTCCCTGTTCAGTGTGGAAGAAGCCAGAGCGGTCTGCGTCCCTATTTCCTATTGGCAATTTGGGTAACCTCTTCAGAGGATGGTGTGATAAGAATAGGAGGGTAGGAATTGGCTAGACAGTTAGGGTAAAAAGACTCTAAAGAAAAGTAGCCAGTTTCTTGGCTAAAACTCACAATGTCCTTGGGCCTCTTAGCAACATACTCTGTTCCAAAGGCCAAAAATGTCAAAAGTATTTGGGAGTTTTTATCTAATCCTTAAAAGATTTTAGGGTTACCTCTTCAGAGGGGGGAATGTTAGAGTAGCCAAAACCCCCATTTAAAAAAAAAGAAGAGAGTACATGAAGTTACCAGAAAAAAGTGATGGGGAGATATGGGAGGAGTTGGAGGGGAGGGAGTGGGCATGGATTTGAGCAAAACACCTTATATACATGTATGAAATTCTCAATAAATTTTTTTTTTTTTAAGTAAGATAGAAGCTGGGTGTGGTGGAGACACCTTTAATCCCAGCACTCTGGAGGCAGAGGCAGGTGGATCTCTGTGAGTTCAGGGCCAGCCTTGTCTACATAGCAAGTTGCAGGCCAGCTGGGGCTACAGGAAGACTGTCTGAAAAAGGCCAAAAACCAAAAGAAAAGAAGCCCTGGAGGGTGAGCATGTGATATACATAGTATACAACAATGTGATATACACAGTATACAACAAAGTATGTGATATATATAGGTGAAGGCAGAGCAAAGAAATTCAAAAGAATTTTGTACAATGACACACACCAATAAACACACCAAGAAGAAAATCAAAAAAAGAAAAAAGTAAGATGAGCTTCTTTGAGTATAACACCACTGAACAGTTCATGAAGTATTTGCAGTGTGTGGGCAAATATTTCTTTATTGGCTTTATTTAGAGGAAAAAAAGCCCCCAAAACATGGGGCTAGAGAGATAGCTCAGTTGTTAAGAGCCCTGGCTGGAGTACTTGCTGCTCTTTCAGAGGACCAGAGCTCAGTTCCTAACACCCACATTGAATGGCTCATAACCACCTATAACTCCAGATTGAGGGGCTCTGAAACAGCAAAATGAACTTCAGTGGTAGCACACATGTGCAAAATGCCTATCATTTGAGCACGAATGGCAGTTACGAAGATCGTGATTTCTAGACCACCCTCTACTGTGTGGAGAAATGCTTAGTGCCCAAGGAGCCAGGAGGCCATCCAGATACCTTAGAACTGAAGTTGGATGGTTATGAACCACCATGTGGGTGCTGGGAACCAAACCTGGGTCCTAATTGTTCTTTACTGCTGAACCATTTCTTCAGCCCCAGAAACCCTATTTTTATTTTTTCTTAAACTTCAAAGACATTTTTATTTTATGTGTATGCGTGTATTGCTGGCATGTAGGTAAGTGCACCCTTGTCATGCAATGCCCAGGGAGGTCAAAGACTGTCGGATCCCCTGGAACTGGAGTTACAGACAGTTGTTAGCTGCCATGTGGGTGCTAGGATTCAAACCCAGGTCTTCTGCAAGAACAGCCAGTGTTCTTAACCGCTGAGCCATCTCTCTAGCCCCCCCCTTTTTTTTTTGAGACAGGGTCTCCCTGTAGCCCCAGATGGCCTGGAACAAACTATGTAGACCAGGCTGGCCTTTAACTCACAGTGATCCACCTGCCTCTGCCTCCCAAGCGCTGGGATTAAAGGTGTGTGCCACCATGCCTGGCCACAGCCCCTATTTTTAAATATATATAGTTTGGCACTATGATTAGGAATGACAGGTTTTGCACATTTATTTACCTATGGCCTCAGAAAAAAGCACATTGAAATTTTTTTAAGGTACACTATAAAAATCAAGGACAAATGATGGCAGTTTAAAAACAAAACTGTCTGCTGCTTCCCTGGGCCTGCACGACCCGCAGGCCTCTCTCTGGGTAAGTCTATTGCGCCCTCTGCACCTTGACTCCCCCAGCCTCATTCACCCTTCCATCTCCCCTGCCCATCTCTCCTCCTAACTCTAAAGAGATAGATGTTCTGCCAAGGGTGTTGTGACGCCTTTAATCCCAGCACTCGGGAGGCAGAGGCAGGCGGATCTCTGTGAGTTCAAGGCCAGTCTGGTCTACATAGTGAGTTCCAGGTCAGCTGGGACTACAGGGAGACCCTGTCTCAAAAAAAAAAAAAAAAGAAAAAAAAGAAATGTCAAATACCCTAATGACTCATTCCCAGGCACCAGGCTCTCTTCCTAGATCAACCTTGTATAAGGTTTTACAGGACCTTGGCCATCAACCCAGCAAGCCTGCTGCCAGATGAGGACTCAGAGGAACCCCTGCATGACTGCATTGAGGAGACTGACCTGATCCAATCTACTGGACTGGATTTGATTGATGTCCCACTGCCAGAGGCAAATGAGGTACTGTACATGGATAGAAACAGCTTCACCCAAAATAACATCAGGTATGCTGGGGCTGCAGTCCAATGGGGAAAAAGACAAAGCCATCACTGTGTATACCAACAGCTAGTATGCATTTGCCATCACTCATGTGCATAGGGCACTGTATCAGGAGAGAGGGCTCCTTCCAAAAAGACTCCACTGAGGCACAAGGAATAAGAACTGTGGGGTGGGGGGTATGGCTGGAGAGATAGCTCAGCGGTTAAGAGCACTGGCTGTTCTTGCAGAAGACCCGGGTTTGAATCCTAGCTTCACATGACAGCTAACAACTGTCCGTAACTCCAGTTTCAGGGGATCCAATGACCTCTTCTGTCCTCTGTGGGCATTGAATGACACAGGTGCACTTACATGCATGCAGACAATACATACATACGTATAAAATAAAAAGAATAAAATAAAATAAAAATAAATAAAAAGGACAGTGGATCTGGCTGCTTGGGAGATGGCCCTGGAACCGGTGGGGGCCCTCCAGGACCTGGTCATATTGCCAAAACTAAGCCTGCCTCACAAGTCTGCCTACACACCAAAAGAAAAAAACAAAACAAAACATGAATAATGTTCCCCTAGCTAGACTATATCGCCAAAGCCTACCTGTGCCCAGGTAAACTTAAAAAAAAAGTACCTGAAGGAATACATGCCCATGACACTATGCCCAGGGAACAGTGAAAACTGGACTTTACTGAGACTAAACCAACTGGCTTCAGGTACAAGTATCTTTTGGTTTTCATAGACACATTTTCTAAATGGTGGGAAAGCTTATCCCACCTGGACTGAGATAGCCTCCTTAGTGACAAAGAAACTACTCCAAAAATTAGTTCCTAGGTTTAGATTGCCCCTCACCTTGGGGTCCAAAAAGGGCTTCATGGCCAAACCTCTCAAAATGTGACCAAGGCATTAAATATCAATTGAAAGTTACACTATGTCTGTAGGCTATAGAGGTCAGGATAGGTAGAAAGAATAAACAGAACCTCAAAGGAGACCTTAACCAAATTGGTTGTAATAACAGATGAAAGTTGGGCCAACCTCCTTCCCTTAGCCCTACTCGGAGCTAGGTGTGCTCCATACCAGGAAGGATTACTAATCACTCCCTCTTCAAATCATTACAGACTGCAACAGGCCCAGAGGGCCATCTGCCAGATGGTCCGAGGAGCTGGTGTCCAGTCTGCCTCAAAAGGAGTCCACAAATTCCAGTCCAGTGACTTGATATGGGACAGGAGCATCCCAACTCAAACTCTGGAACCATCCTGGAAGGGCCTGTATCCTGTGATCCTTACTACACCTACAACAGTGAAAGCAGCTGGGATCTCCCCATGGATCCATCACACACACTCAGTTAAAGAAAACTACAAAAGAAACCAGAAAATAGACTGTCACTCAGACCTTCAACCCTTTAAAGACTGACAGGAGCTCCCTGATTGTTACAACTGTACTATGGCTTCTTTTCCTGCTAGGGGAATTACTCAAAAAAAAAAAATACTAAAAATGGTAAAGTCCTTGCAACTGTGACTATTGGACAATAGTCCCAGTTACCCTGACCCAAAGCCCTAAAACAGGCCTAAATGTACATCCTCTAACCAGTTCGGGGATCCAGGAGGAGGGGGTTAGGGTCCTACTCATGGCCCTGACAGTTGGACCTTGTCTGATCAATTACCTGAGTAGCTATATTAGACAACGAGTAAATACAGTAAAAATCATGGTCCTAAGAAAACAATATAATCTCCTGGATTAGTCTAAGATTTGACTCATGCCCATAGAACCAGTGGGGAATGTAATAGGGCACTTTCTTGACCATAGCTATGTCATGTTAAAGTGTAGGCTAACTCATGCCACGTGTGGTGGTGCATGCCTTTAATCCCAGCACTCGGGAGGCAGAGGCAGGCAGATCTCTGGGAGTTCCTCGCCAGCCTGATCTACATAGTGAGTTCCAGGCCAGCTGGGGCTACAGGGAGACCCTGTCTCAAACACACACACACACACAAAAAAAAAAAAAAAAAAAAAGTTTAGGCTAATTCTAGTCTCTGAAATTATCAGGCAGTTGGCCCAGGATATGGGAACACATGTCAGCTGGACCCTGGTTGTCTTGGGAACAGGTCAGACTATCCCAGAATGTACCTGCTAACTGCAGATTTATGGCTTCCGTAGGTTATGCTTGGCTTGCTTCTACAAAATAGTAATTGTTACTCAATAGAATAGAAACTCCCACCTGTAAGCTTGGGAACTTAAGATTTTCACCCCTGGTTATGGTTTTTCTATATAAGCTTACCCTAGAGATGGCTCGGTGCTATACACTTGGGTTCCTGACACTCTTACTCGCCCTGGCCAGTAATGACTTTCATTTGGCAAAACTTTGTCTGAGTGGTGTTCTCTGGTGAAGCACCCCACAACAATGTTTTCTGCTGTTTATGTTTTCATACTTTTGGTTACTTGGGAAATTGTCAGCAAAGTCAAGGTCCATTTAAATATTTGTGCTAAAGTCTTTTAAATGACTGCTTTGTAAACAACTATTTTAAAGTGATTTTAGTGCATTTAATGTGCCATGCATACACAGCTACGACCTGAACTTTATATATTATACCAAAGTTTACAGAATTAAAGGCTTGTAGTGGCATCAAAGTGACAGGTAAGTGCTGTTTCCAACAATTCAGATGAGAACCTACCATTTAGGCAATCTTGCTCTTTGATGGCGGGTTAGAATTAGCCAGGTAAAATTCAGGAAGAGTTCATCAGGGTCCTAGGCTGTTGGAGTCACATCACTGAGAGAGACTAATCTGGCAGGCCAGTGCTTGTGATCACTCATGAGGGGAGACAAGACAAGGAAATTTCTGGAGGACGCTCTGCTGAGGAGGCAAAAGAGACAGATGTGAGAAACATCCCAACATATCTTCCTTTTGTCTTACCAATGGGCATCTGTCTTCAACAAAGACACTCCTACACTGTATCCTAACCCACTGAGATCACTTTGCTCTATAGACCCTGTAAAAGACACATCTGATATTTTCTCTGCACTTGAGCCTAGCCTGAATATAAACAGGAACATGGAGGAAATGACCTCCAGAGGAAAGTATTCACTTTAAAGCAATTTACAATTGTAAAAAGTAAGATAATGGTCTGAAGTACTTTATGTGCAGGCTTTCTTTCTCCAAGAGACAAACCAGACTTGCACAGGGAGCGCTGTACTGAAGCAGCACTTCAGCTGCCCTCAGCCTAGACACCTGTCTCCCTATTCACAGGTAGCCTTTCACAGGTGAGCAACCTTTCCCGGCTTACCTTGAGGACCCAGATTATGCAAAGGCCTCCCAGTCTTCCCTTGAGTACATCCTACCTCTTGCCGTTGTAGAAGATAGGTAATGACCAGATTCAGAGCCCCACCCAGGTACATACCACTTTTTTCTTACTTACAAGATTTGAGGGCTGGAGAGATGGCTCAGCAGTTAAGAACATTGCTTGTTCTTCCAGAAGACCGGGGTTTGAATCCCAGCACCCACATGGCACCTAACAACTATCCGTAACTCCAGTTCCAGGGGATCAGTCTCTTCTGTCCCCCACGGGCATTGCATGACACAGGTGCACTTACCTACATGCAGGCAATACACACATACATATAAAATAAAAATAATAAATAAAATATCTTTTTAAAAAAAGATTTGAGACAAATAACAGCTGAACTTAGAAATTTTTCAGAAGACCTGGACAAATATGTCCAAGTCTTCCAGGGAATTCCCAATCCTTTGAGTTCGCCTAGAAGCATGCAATGTCACTCCTGGATCAGACTCTGCCCCTCACTGAAAAGACTTTATAAGCTGCTGAAGGACACAAGGATCGTATGTATGAAATGACTACTGAGACCCCCATAACAGGTGAGGTGCAACTCTAGAAACCCAGTTTTTAATGTGGAGACAAGCAATCCCACAGGAGCCCCACTGGAGCCCCAACTGTCTCCCTGGGGACTGGAGCTAGAAATACTTTGAGTTATGTATCTTAGAGGGGCTCTGGAGGATTTGCTGTAAGTCATTAAATGATATCAAATTATCTCAGGTTACTTAGGGCTCCTAAGAGACACCCTCAGTCTTTTAGAAAGGCTGAGAGAGGTTTTGACTAAACATATGAAATAGTCCCTGCCTGTGTGGAAGGTGAACTGATCCTAATAGATCATTATTTATAACTCAATGTGCCCCGGACATCCGGAGGAAATTTCAAAAGATTCCTGTTTTGGATTTTGAACATACCTTAGACAACTTCCTTAAAACTGCTTCTAAGGGTCCAGGTGTGGTGGCACATGCCTTTAATCCAGCACCCAAGAAGCAGAGGCCTACTTAGTGAGCTCCAGGTCAGCTGGGGCTAAGGGAGACCCTGTCTCAAAAAGACCAAAAAAATAAAACAACCCAAAACAAATAAACAACCCCCCCAACCTGCTATTAAGATCTTTTATAATTGAGATTAGGAGGAAATTTTAAAAGAACAAAACAGGAGGAAAATGATGGCCCTGTGACCGCAGTGTGGAAAGTCAATCAGAAGCTAAGTCCCCAGGAGAAAAGAAAAATGGCTTCTGCCTGCTTTTATTATGGGCAAAGGGCCACTTCAAACAAGAATGCCCCCAAAGAAATAAAAAGGCCTTTCGGCAATGTTCTATCTGCAAAGGCCACCACTGCAGGTCTCAGTGCAGGCAGAGCAGAGGGCTCCAGTGAATGAGGCCCTTGTGATGATTCAAGGAACAGCAAGAGAATCGAAGGGGCTCAGGACATCCCTCTGCAGGCCCCACAACTCAGGTGATTATATCTGAACAGGAGCCTTGGGTAACAACAGTTGTAGATAGGAAATCTACCGTTTCCCTTGTAGAGATTGGAAGTTAGTCTATCAGTTCTTCCTTCAAATCCTGCCTGCCCTATACTACTCATCAGCTTATAATAAAAGGGGTATAAAAAAGCCCCTCACCAGAACCTTTCCCAAACCCTATGCTGTGCATGGGAGAACTTTTCCTTCACCAATTCCTTTTTTTTTTTTGGTCTTTTTGAGACAGGGTCTCCCTGTAGCCCCAGCTGTCCTGGAACTCACTATGTAGACCAGGCTGGCCTTGAACTCACAGAGATCCGCCTGCCTCTGCCTCCCAAGTGCTAGGATTAAAGGCATGTACCACCATGCCCAGCCTTTTTTTTTTGGCTTTTTTGTAGCTCCGGCTGGCCTGAAACTTGCTGTGTAGACCAGGCTGGCCTTGAACTCACAGAGATCCGCCTGCCCCTCTGCCTCCCAAGTGCTTGGGACTACAGGCATGTGCCACCACACCTAGCTTAATTCCTTCTTTTTATTTTTTTATTTTTTATTTATTTATTTTTTGGTCTTTTGACACAGGGTCTCTCTGTAGCCCCAGCTGTCCTGGAACTTACTATGTAGACCAGGGTGGCCTTGAACTCACAGAGATCCGCCTGCTTCTGCCTCCCAAGTGCTGGGATCAAAGGCGTGCGCCACTATGCCTGGCAATTCCTTCTTTTTAAAGAGAGATTTATTTTTATTACTGTGTGTGTGTGTGTGTATGTATGTATGTATGTATGTGAGTGCAGGTACCTGCAGAGGCCAGAGAGGCTGTTGGCTCCTCTGGAGCTGGAGTTTAGGTAATTGTGAACTGCCTGATCTCAGGTCCTTTGCAAGAGCAGCAAGTGTTTTTAACCACTGGACTATCTCTGTAACCCCCATCCATTCCTTCCTAGTCATGCCTGAGAGAGAAGCTGGAGAGATGGTTCAGTGATTAAGAGGACCTACTTCTCTTGCAGAACACCCGAGCTTGGTTCCCAGCACCCACATTAGGTGCCTCACAACCACCTGTAACTCCAGCTCCATGGAGATCCAACGCCTCCGACCCTTGGCAAGTACCTGTACCCATGTACATACACACACACACACACACACACACACACACACACACACACACAGCCATTCACACAATTAAAACTAAAAATAAATTTTAAAAAACAAAACAGAACATCCAACTCCTTTGCTTGGTAGAGATAGCCTAGTCTGCTTGCACATTACTATTATTTCTTGTTGTTTTCTTTTAAAAAAAAGTATGTGTATGCATACAAGCCATAATGCACATACAGAGGTCAGAGGACAGCTTTGTGAAGTTGGTTATCTCACTCATTCTAGGATGGAGCTGAGGTCACCAAGCTTGTGTGGTAGGGTCCCTTTACCCACTCACCATCTCACCAGCACCACACTATGGTTCTTATCACCTCAGGGCAAACTCTCTTTACTCTTGGTGGAAGCAGACATAAGCCCAGAGGTCTGGGCAATATAAGAAATGCCTACCGAGCCATTACAGCTATGCCAACCCAAATTCATCTTAAAGACTCCAGTTTTTCTTCTGATTCGGAGGCAATACCCTCTACAGCCACAGGTCCTTAAGAGATTAACAATAGCCAATAATCTGAAATCTCAGGGTCTTCTAAAAACCTGCAGTAGCCCATGCAACACCCCATAATAGGGTTAGAAACCTAATGGGGAATGGAGGTTAGTGCAGAATTGTTGCCTGCCTACTGTTGAGGCTTTGGTACCCATCCGTCTTGTAGCCCAATTGCTACACGCTGTTGGCTCTAATTCTTGAAGGAACTAAAAATTTCTCAGTTCCAGACTTAAATGATGCCTTCTTGTGCACTTTGCTGCACCCTGACTCCAATATCTTTTTGTCTTTGAGGATCTGTCAGATGCAGTTGCTCAGCTGACTTGGGCAAGTGCTCTTCTGTTGCATGGCAAGTTCCTTGAATTGAAACTTTCCACCCTGGAGGGAAGCTAATAAGATTCAGGAAGTTCTAAAGGGAAGTTCCCTAAGGCTCAGGAAGTAAACAACTCAAAAGTTTCAGGAAGTCCCTGAAACTTACCAGGACCACAAGGGCCCTCCCTTTCCAAGGTTATGTAAGCAGTAAGGGCTGCTGACACAGAGGACTCTCTGACCTGTCCACCTGCCTGCAAGTCATGTGGATAGTTCCAGAGTTCCAGCTTTCATAAGACGATGCCTAGGCTGGGGTGGGCTAGGCTGGGCTGGGCTTTCAGTGATGCACCTCTTTGAGCCATCCGTGCTCCTGTAAGTAACCCCTTCCCTGTACTCCTGTAAGTGGCCCTAATAATTGGGTTTTCCTTAGTCATTGGTTTATGAAGTTAGATTTGGTGGTATCACTTCTTTGGTAGGTTTTTGGTTCCTTATCTGGAGTAGGTAGACATTTGTTTATATTTCCCCAAGAATAATGTCACACAACATAATTGGCACCTCAACAGAGACTGACAGAGCCAAAGCTGAGTTGGGGTGTGATTGCATGGTCCTGGCTCTGGATAGCAAGGCATGCAACTGAGGCTGGGGAGTTTGTGGTGTGTCTTAGTGGACTTTCTTGTTGTGACGGTGATTTCATGGGTCTTGCTATGTGTAGGGAGACACGCAACTAAGGCTGAGCCATTGGGAGGTGGAATGTGATCTCAGGAGTGCAGTCTTCCTCTATATGGTAAGGAGGGGCACATTGGTTTGATGAGATGGGTGTGCAGCATGAATCTGGAGATGTCCTGAGAACAGTTGAAGGTTTAGAGCAAAATTTGCAATCCCTGAGAGTAATGTAAGGGATGAAAGTGTTGATAGGCTGCTTACCAAGGTTGCTTGGCCACTGGTATATGGAGTAAGACATACGAGTGAGGCCAAGATAGCTGCTTAGGGGAACTTGCTTCTACAATGAGGAAGAATAGTGGAGTCTCCACTTTAGCCTCTGGCTTCATGGGTAAATTGGATAGAAGATGTTGAGGTGGAGGTGCTGGCTTTATGGCTAGGGTTAGGGGTGAGAGTGGAGCCGAAAGGAAAAGGGATTACAAGTTAGATCTCTGCTAACGAGCCCTTCCTGGGATCCAAAACGTTGGAACCCATGGGAAGGATCAGAGAGAGGAGGAAAAGAACATCACAGAGGGGCTAGAGAGATGCCTCAGGGATTAAGACCCTTCATTCCTCTTGCAGAAGACCAAAGGGTCATCTGTACCTTATGGGTCCTAGTACCCACATGGCAGCTCACAACTATGTGTAACTCCAGTTCCCAGGATCTGATGCCCTATTCTGACCTCTGCAGACATCACACACATGTGTGCATTTAGGCACACGCAGGCAAAACACATAGAATGAAAAAAAAAATTTTTTTTTTGTCTTTTTGAGACAGGGTCTCCCTGTAGTCCCAGCTGTCCTGGAACACACTATGTAGACCAGGCTGGCCTCGAACTCACAAAGATCTGCCTGCATCTGCCTCCCAAGTGCTGGGATTAAAGGTGTGTGCTACCACGCCTGGCCACAATGAATAAAATCTTTAAAAAGATAACAAAGTAGAAGTGATAGAAAAACCTCTCAGGTCCAATCTTTAGCAGAGAAAAGGGAGAAATTTATGATTCATTATGCAGGTAGAGCCTTAAAATGGTCCAGTACAAGAAACTACAGTAATCAGGGAATACTCAACACCTGAACTGCTTGAATTGGGAAAGACTTTTGAACAAGCAATGAAAGAGCATCTCACCACCTGGCTTGTGAGGTGATGGGATAGAGAGGCAAATGGGATCAGTCTAAGTGCTGCAGAAGCAGAGAAATTGAATAATATAATCACCCATCCCTCCTGAGACAAAAACTGCTTATCTGAGGTGGTAGGAGGGAAATCAGTCCCTGACGGATTAGCTCACATGAGCCATTAGAGAGACTTGGTTATCACTGGCAGAGGTCTCCATGGATGTTGGAGACTGGAAGACAGTGGGGAACGGACAGCATTGCTAAGAAAACTGGGCATGTGAGAGGTGGTATTTGATGCCCAGTTCATGGAGCCAGATAAGACTATGCTCCCCAGAGACATGAGAAGGAATCTAGTTTACCAAGGACCACAAGACCAGCAGGGACCTCTAGTGGTGTTGCTCTTGTTAAAATGCCTTCCCCTGGGAGATACAAACAACATCTACCTCCTCCTCCTAGGGTCCCATTGACAAACCAAGGTATGAGTACCCTGAGTGCACTCTGGAAAACCAATAGATTTATTGGGCTTACTTACAGAGCAATAGGTAAGGGTTACTACCTGAATGTGGGTGCCCCCTCCCTAAGGCTGCACCAGAAAGTCTTCACCCATAGCTGCTTAAATGGAGTCCTATCAGCTTCCCCGGCCTATGTACTCTAGCCCTTTCCCCGGGCTGTGTCTGAATTCTCTCGTCCTCAAGTTCAGGTACTCTGTAAATGCCACCCTCTGTATTCCCATGGAGGAGGTCCTTTACAGGAGTGCAGTAAGGCCCTTTGCAGCTCCCTGGCAGAGACTATAAAGTATTGAAATTTAAAGCTCAATTGTCCTTTATATGTATATAAATAAATATTTGAGATTGATTTTTTCAGATGGGATTAGGGAACTAAGTGAAGAAAAGATAAAGTTCAGTGTCTTCTGTTTTCTACCTGTCACCCTCAAACCACTTAGGGGATTCTTGGGAGTCACAGGATTCTTCCAGTTATCCATCTTTGGGTGCAGGATATAGCTTGTCCCCTGTAAGGGTTGATAAAAAGTATGCAGGCATCAGGAGTAGACTTCTCATTTTTTAAATTTTATTTGATGTATATGTGTGTATTGCCTGCATGTAGGTAAGTGCACTGTGTCGTGCAATGCCGGGGGAGGTCAGAAGAGGCTGTAGGATCCCCTGGGACTGGAGTTACGGACAGTTGTTAGCTGTCATGTGGGTGCTGGGATTTGAACCTGGGTCTTCTGCAAGAACAACCAGTGTTCCTAACTGCTGAGCCATCTCTTCAGCCCCAAGAGTATACTTCTTGATCTCAGAACCAGATGCCCAGTATAGCTTTAGCCAGTTAAAATGGACCAGGCAGGCTAGAGAGGCTCAGCAGATAAGAGCACTTCCAGTTCAGGACTGGAGAGATGGCTTAGCGGTTAAGAGCACTGACAGCTCTTGCAGAGGACCCGGGTTCAATTCCCGGCACCCACATGGTGGCTACAAACTGTCCTTAACTCCAGTTCCTGGGGAATCCGACGCCCTCTTCTGACCTCCGTGGCATTGCACAACATGGGTGCACTCACATACATGCAGGCAATACACTCATACACATAAAATAAAAATATTAAATAAAATATATATATTTTAAAAAGTACTTCCAATTGTTCCAGAGGATCTAAATTTGTTTTTGTCTTTTTTCCCCCCTGGTCTTTTTGAGACAGGGTCTCCCTATAGCCCCAGCTGTCCTGGAACTCAATATGTAGACCATGCTGGCCTTGAACTCACAGAGATCCACCTGCCTCTGCCTCCTGAGTGCTGGGATCAAAGGTGTGTGCCACCATGCCCAGCCAGAGGGCCTAAATTTGATTCCCAGCTTCCATGTCTGTGGCTTACAACCACCTATAACTCTAGCTTCAGAGGGATCTTATGCCTCTGCACTCATATGGACATGACACACACAGACACACACACACACACATTTTTGTTTTGTTTTGTTTTGAGACAGGGTCTCCTTATAGCCACAGGTGGCCTGGACCTTGCTATGTAGACAAGGCTGGCCTCAATCTTACAGAGATCTGCCTGCCTCTGCCTCCTGAGGGCTGGGATTAAAGGTATGTGATACCACAGCCAATGTACATATATATAATTTAAAAATAAAAATAAGTCTTTTTAAAAAGATTTATATATTTCTTTTATGTGTATGTGTGTGTGCCTAAGTATATGTATGTTCACCACATGTGTGCAGGTGCCTGAGGGGGACAGAAGAAGGCACTGGATTCCCTAGAACTGGAGTTACAGGTGGTTGTCAGCTGCCATTTGGGTGCTGGGATCTGAACTTAGGTCCTCTGCCACAGCAGCCAGTGCTGTTAACTAGACCCTAAAAATAAATCTTTAATTAATACAATCATACATATATACATAAATATATAAGTATAAAATGGATCCTGCTTGAGGCTCTGGCCTTGGGCCTTCTAGCTGGAAATGTATTCGATTGTTATGTGTCAGAAAGGAAAAACATGGCCTTGGAAGTTCTGACCCAGTCCTGAGGACCTGCTTTGGGTACTTAGACAAAGAACTGGACTTGACAGTGTACACTTTTCATTAAGTGTCAGAGCTGTCATCCTCTAAAGAAAATTTCTGACTAACTAATAATTGTCTCTTAAGTTATGAGGCAGCCCTCCTACAGGGGTCTGCCATGCAATTAAGAACTTGTTCCTTTCTGGATCTGGTTGCCTTTCTTTCCAGAAGAGACAGGATGCTCACCCAGAACATAGCTGTGAGGAAATAATTTCTCAGACTTGTGTGATCTGAGAAAATCTTAAAGAGTTTGCTTTAGAGAACCCAGATTGGACTCTCTTTCCAGATGGAAGTTCCTTTATGAAGCAGAGTCTGCAGCGCTGGCTGTGCAGTAGCCAGTCTCAATGAGACAGCTGAAAGTGTACATCTCCCTCTGGGCACCAGTGCTCAGCTGGCAGAACTGGTGGCTCTTACCAGAGTATTGGAACTAAGCAAGGATCAGAGAGTCAATATTTATACAGATTCTAAATGTGCTTTCCCGGGCCTCCATGCCCATGACCCTATTTGGAAGGAGAGACATTATCTGACAGCCTCTGATCGATTGGCTTTTGCCTACACTCTTCCTTCCTTTCAATGTTGCAGTAATGTACTAAAAAGGACATCAAAAGGGGCTGGAAGAAACCTCAGAGAGGAGCAGAGCAGCTGACCAGCCAAGGATGCTGCAGGAGCCCTTTCTTAGAGCCAACAGAGGATCCTAAATTGGAAAGGTGTGCTAGAGAGACTATGTTGCCAATATTCCAAGGAGGAAGAGGAATAAGCCCTTTCATAGGAACCCATAGGGTGGCTCCAGACAGAGAAAGGAAAATTGCTCCTAAATTCTTAAAGAACTTCATCACAGGCATGGTGGTGCATGCCTTTTAAGCTCAGCAATCAGGAGGCAGAGGCAGGCAGACGTCTGTGAGATCAAGGTCAGCCTGAACTATATATTGAGTCCCATTCGAATTGGGGCTACAGAGAGGCCCTGTCTCAAAAAACAAACAAACAAACAAAAAAAAAAACACCAACCAACCAACGATTAAAAAAACAAACAAACCAAAAACTCTTCAACTGAGCATGGTGGCTCATGCTTTTAATCCCAGCACTTGGGAGGCAGAGGTAGACAGATGTCTGTGAGTTCAAGGCCAGCCTGGTGGTCTACATAATGTAGCGAGTGCCAGGCCAGCTGAGGGTACAGGGTGACCCTGTCTCAACAAAACTCTTCAGAGGTTGGAGAGATGGCTCAGCAGTTAAGAACACTGGCTGCTCTTGCAGAGGATCTGGGTTCGATTCCCAGCACCCACGTGGTGGCTAACAGCTGCCTACAACTTCAGCTCCAGGGGATCTGATGCCCTCTTCTGAACTCCGAGGGGATTGCATGACATGAGTGCGCTCACACACATGCAGGCAATACACTCATACACATAAAATAAAAACAAAACTCTTCACCAAACCTTTGATCTGGGGACAGACTTGGCTCATCAGATGGTACAACACTATAACACTATTACAGGAAAAAACCCCACAAAACCTTGTGAAGACTGTTAAACAGATTAGCAGAACTGTCAAGTATGTCAGAGAAACAGCTCCATGAATAGGCTGTAGTGTACTGGAGAGTGCTACGAAGACTGGCAGGTGGCAGGTCCACTCATGTGCCCAAGTCCAGGGCCATACAATATCTCCTGGGATGGGTAGACACCTTTGCTACCTGGAAACCTTCCCTAAAGAACAGAAAAGGCCTCAGAGGCTGTGAAAGCATTACTCACTGAAATTATTCCCAGGTCTGGACTCCCCCAAGAGCCTCTAGAGTGACAGTAGCCACCCTTCAAGGTGACCATCACTCAAAGAGTCTCAAGGCCTTGAGGATACAGTACCATCTACACTGTACCTGGAGACCACAGTTCTCTGAGAAGATAGAAGAGTTAATGAGATCCTTAAAGGACATCTGAGAAAACTGTCTGTCTCAGGAAACCCACCTTCTGTGAACTGCTTTGCTACCCATAGCTCTGCTAGTGCCCCTCAGGCACTAGGCTTAGTCCATATGTGATGTCAAATTGGCGACCATTTCTCACTAATGATTTACTTTCCTTTAAAAAAAAAATCTTTCTTAGCCGGGCATGGTGGCACACACCTGTAATCTCAGCACTTGGGAGGCAGAGGCTGGCGGATCTCTGTGAGTTCAAGGCCTGCTTGGTCTACATAGTGAGTTCCAGGCCAGCTGGGGCTACAGGGAGACCCTGTCTCAAAAAAAACCAAAAAAAAAAAAAAAACTTTCTTGATTTTATTCTATGTGTATGAGTGTTTTGCCTACATGTATGTAAGTACACCATATCATGCAATGCCCATGGAGACCAGAGAAGGCGCTAAATCCCTGGGAACTGGAGTTACGGTTATTAACCATGTAGGTATTGGGAACTGAACTCTGCTCCTCTGTGGGGACCTACAAGTCCCACCTTGCATAGGTCCGAAAGGAAGTTACTGGGGGCACGGCCTGGCTTGCTTTGAAAGTCTGAAGAATACTTCCACACTGCTGAGGAGTGCATGATCAG
>NW_008330926.1:4277704-4281781 GCF_000622305.1 Nannospalax galili | reverse complement strand
GTCCAGGTGCCTTTATAAGCTTTGTAACACATGCAGTAAAATGAGTGCCTGCTTGACTAGGACTCCCCATTGAATCTGAGTGTCTCCGGGCAATGGGGGCAGTGTGGGCTGCCGAATGGTGTGCTTACTCATCCCCAATCCTCACCTCACCGGGGGTCACTGGTTCAAACCTCCGGCATCTGGTGCTCAACGTGGCGCTTGAAGGAAGGTGAAAAGAAGAAAAGAAAGAAGAAGAAGAAAAAACGGATTGGGGCCAATCGAGGAGGTTCGGGGTAAGCAAGACCCTAAAAATGGGTAACACAATTTTTAAGGTTGAAGACTCAGCATTTAAAGTGCTGAGAGATATGCTTAAAAGCAGGGGATTGGAGTTGTCAGATCCTGTAGCTCAAAAGGTTGGGGCTAATGTTTTTACTGGGGATACATGGGAACATGTGGAACGTCTAGCTCGACAAAGGGAGGTTCAATTGGGGTTGATCTGCTGCTGGAGTTCTACCTTATTATTTCAGCCTTAAAGGCATGCTTTCGGCCTGAGAGCCCTAAGCCCTTGGCGCCACCTCCTGACAAGCCTTCAGAAACCCCTGCATGGGATTCATGGGAAGAGTTTGAGGAAGAAGGCAGAAATGCAACAGAAGTGACTCCAAAAGCAGCCAAAGTACCAAGCAGCACCTTGGGCATGCCTTGGCCAGCTTCAGGGCTTCCTGAGACCCATGAAAACCGTCCCCATTTCCAGGATTCTGGCCCGGCTCAGGAGGCTTCTGTGAGGCCATGGTGGAAGCGTATCCTATTAATGTAAACCCAGGTGGCACACACCCTGACCCTTGGTATTCCTGGGAGGCGAATGATTTAAAGGAACAAAAAAAGGTGGTGGCTGAGGATGGCCCAGGATCACCCTGGGTAGATACTCTCCTCCAAGGCTTGGCTCATTAGCAGTGTACTACAAAGGATTGGCTGGACCTCGCCAAAGCAGTCCTTCCTAGCCCTATATATATTAAATGGTGTGCCCTGTTTAAGGAGGAACGCAGGATACAGGCTGAGAGGAATGCAACTGCCAATCCACCTGTCCCCATTACTTTTGGGATGTTGACTGGTTCAAGTGACTGTTATGCCACAGGGGAGCAACAGTCGGGCATTCCAGCCCCATATACAGAACAGGTCAGGGTCATAGGATTAAATGCTTGGAGAAAAGTGGACGAGGGGCCTACCAAATCCCCCCTTGCAGGAATTAGTTAAAAGCCTGGTGAACCCCTCTATGAGTTTATAGACAGAGTGGAGAAGAGCTTAAAACGAAAATTACCCCCAGGCCCATTGAGGGAGCAATTCACTAAATTCTTGGTATGGGATGGAATGGATGCTGATCACAAGATAGCCTGTGCTGGCCTTAAGGACAGGTCCATGGAACAATGGACAATTGCCTCCAAGGAGGTGGGAACCCAGAGGGGGCAAACAAAAGCCATGGCTGCTGTCTTACAGATACAAACAGATGCTCTGACCCATGCCTTAACCCAGGCATTTAATTTACTTAATTTGGGTCAGCAGGTAACAATGGGGCCTAGAGGGTTAGAAGGTCCATGTTTTGGCTATGGCCAGACTGGCCATATTAAAAGAAATTTCCCTCAGCGAGAGAACCAGCCTAACCAGCCTAAGCCTGGAGGTGGGGCATCAAAAAGACCCCCATCTATGCCCTGTCCCTGGTGTTGCAAAGGACTCCATTGGCAAAAGGAATGTAAATCCAGATTTGATATTGAAGGAAAGCCTTTAAACTAAGTGGGGGGCAGCCTCCAGCCCCGTTGACAAATGATTTTGAAGGAAAGCCTTTAAACTAAGTGGGGGGCAGCCTCCAGCCCCGTTGACAAAAGGAGGACTTCCCCATGATAGGCTACATTTACAATGCCCTCGGGGAGGGATCGGGAGAGTAGAAAAACCTATGGTGAATTGGACAGTCCCTATTATTCCTGATGTAAGGCCCAAGATGGATCTTGAAATAGGTGGCAGGAGGTTTCGCTGCCTAGTGGACACGGGGGCTGATAGAACCATTCTTAGAAAGGAGGAGGTCCCATCATGATGGCACCTAGTTTCTGGGCCCCGAATCCTAGGTGTGGGAGGATACACCCCATCAGAGGAGACTCGAGAATGGTTCACCTGGCAGGATGCAGATGGAGCTAAAGGGGAGGTGCGACCCCTGGTGGCGGCAGGGCTATCCGCCAACCTCATAGGACAAGATATTTTGGGGGACACACAGGCCTGCATAACCACTGACAGCAAGGCCTTTTATGATGACCTTTTGGATCTTGAAGCGTCTGATAGGCTTCCTGAGTCAGCAATTCAAGGGTTGTCTCGCTATATCAATTACAGGGGGGACCCAAAGAAAGAGCATCGGGTTCACCCCCAATTCGAAGGGCCATTGCCTCTCAGGTTCTGGCTATCCGGTGGTCCCTTGGGGCTCCGGTATGAGTGGAGCAGTGGCTATTACCTGAGACAAAGCTACAGACTTTAAAGGAAATTGTGAAGGAACAATAATGGTTGGGCCACATCCAGCCTTCTGTAAGTCCTTGGAACACAGCTGTCTTTGTTATTAAGAAAGCCTCTGGCAAATGGAGAATGTTGCAAGATTTTCATAAAGTCAATGCTAGAATGACCCTAGTGGGTACACCCTTAAGGGGCTGCCTTGGATCCCTGCTATTTCCTCAGATTTATTTCTTATAATTATAGACGTTAAAGATTGTTTTTTTCTATCCCTCTACAACCCCAGGGTTGTGAAAAATTTGCTTTCTCTGTACCTTCCACCAACTTTAAAATGCCTGATGAGAGGTATGAATGGACTGTTTTACCCCAAGGTATGGCCAATAGCCCAGCATTCTGCCAAAGCTATGTGAAGACCCTTTTGGGGCCTGCTCACTTGCTGCCACATGCCACTGTGTATGTTTATATGGATGATATAATCTTGGGAGCTCCAAGCCCCCAACAACTAGAAGAGTTATATGAGTTACTCAGAAATGCTGATAAAATACAGACTATTGCTCCCTTTAAAATTCTGGGAACCATACTCTCTTTGGAAGGAGTAAGTCCTTTAAAACCACAACTGGTTGTCAAGCCCACCGTAACCCTGACAGAGCTACAAAAATTATTAGGAGAAATTAATTGGCTACGAGCCTGGATGCCTATTCCCACTGAGACTTTAAGACCACTGTTTCAGTTGCTAGTAGGGAAACAGCCTTCAGAACTAGTTCACCTAGCTTCTCAACACCTGGACATCTTACATGAGGTCCAGGATGCCCTGGACCGAGCCCAACTTGCCCGGTACATGCCTGGCAAAGATCTCGAGTTATGGGTACTCTCCAGTGAGACCCTGATGACATTCGTCCTTACACAGGATGGGAAGCCCCTTCAATGGGTGCATGCCTCTCTGGGAGGCGTACCTCGGGTTTATACACCAATGGATCAATGGCTGACCTGATTGAGAAAGGGTGTGATGTAGCTCTGAGACATTATGGCATAGACCCTCTTAAAATTGTTATCCCTTACCGGCTTAGGGATTTTGAATGGCTCTGCAGAAATAATAACTGAGTGGCCATAGCTTGGAAGGGTTCCTGGGAAATTTGGACTGTCATTATGGCCCTCATAAATGGGTGACCTCCTTTCGCGCCCTCTGTTGGGATGCCCCCTGGCTCTTTGTCAAGGAGCCGTTAGTAAAAGCCTATAATGTTTTCACTGATGGGGGCAGATTTGGAGCTGCAGTGATAGTATACCCAGGGGCAGATGAGAAACCAAAAAGATATGTCCACACTTGTGATGGCTCAGCTCAATTCAAGGAACTCATGGACATTGCTTTAGCATTAACAAAGTTAAATGATCCTATGAATTTGATTTCTGACGGTCTGTATGTAGTCAATCTTCTTCCAGAGCTATTAGGTTCTCATATCAGGTTGGATGGGAACACCATCACTCCCTTGATGATTCAGACTCTTACGCTCCTTAAAGAGAGAGACGCCCCTATTTTCTTACAGCATCTTAGGAGGCACCAAGGATTCCCTGGGCTTTTATCCCAAGGCAATGCAGAGGCAGACAAGGTGGCTTCCA
>NW_008330926.1:4266440-4277226 GCF_000622305.1 Nannospalax galili | reverse complement strand
CTGGAAAACTCAATTTCCCATATGCAGGAGTCCCTCTCCTCCCTAGCTGAAATGGTTTTACAAAACCGCAGGGGACTGGACCGGATTTACCTCCAGCAAGGAGGGTTATGTGTTGCCCTAGGGGAGGAGTGTTGCTTTTATATAGACCATTCTGGAGAAGTAAAGGACTCGATGGCCAAAGTGCGGGAAGGGCTAGCAAAGAGGAAAAAGGCCAGGGAAAATGAATAGGGTTGGTTCGAATCCTGGTTCAGTTCTTCCCCCAGCTGACTCCCTTAGTTTCCACCACATTAGGCCCCATACTTGTGGTCATTCTCCTGCTACCCTTTGGGCCATGCATCTTGAACCGCCTAGTAAGGTTCATCAAAAATCAAATAAATGATGTACAGGCATTTACCCTCAGGCTCCAATACCGACCTGTGCCCCACAACCCTTGAGCTGGTCATGAGGGAGATTGTTATGATTGTCTTGACTCACTAATGCTTGTCCTTGAGTGTTTTGCCAGGTTACAACAGCAGAAGAACCCATGAGACCACTATGACTGCCCCTCCTCTCTATTATAACCCCCCCCTGGAAACAAGACCCCCTCTGCTTGTCCATGCACAGCTAATTTAAATGGGCTGAGACTAGAATCGTTATGGGCTGGCATTATCCATACGGCTGCCCTTAATCATGACGCATTTTTAGCCAAGGACAGGTAAGATTTCCAATGACAAGCACTCCTAAGACAGGACATGCACATAGCCAGGTGCATGATCCAATGATGGGCAAGTCTTGATCAGAGGTGACACAACCTAAGACAGGCAAAAATGCATAAGATTAGAGGAAGGAGATAGCCATCTCTCCTCAGGGAGCCGCCTATGAGGTGGGTAACCCGTGAAATAAAGTCAGTCCGGCCTTAAAAATAAAAAAGAGGGATACATGGGGACCTAAAAGCCCCACCTTGCATAGGTCCGAAAGGAAGTTACTGGGGGTGTGGCCTGGCTTGCTTTGAAAGTCTGAAGAATACTTCTGCACTGCTGAGGAGTGCATGATCAGTGTGTGACCATCCTTAAGATACACCCTCAGGGGGGAGGGGGGAGTTCCAGGTGCCTTTATAAGCTTTGTGACACTTGCAATAAATGAGTCTCTGCCCGACTAAGACTCCTTGTTGCGTCTGAGTGTCCCCAGGTAATGGGGGTGGCGTGAGCTGGCAAACAGCGTGCTTACTCATCCCCAATCCTCACCTTGTCGGGGGTCGCTGGTTCGAACCCCCAGCACTCCTCTGCAAGAGCAACCAGTGCTCTTAACTGCTGAGCCACCTCTCAAGCCACATCTCTCTCCTTCCCCTCCCCCTTTTTTATGTTTTGTTTTGAATCAGGGTCTCACTAGGCCTTGGCTGGCCTAGAGCTCACAGAGATCTGCCTGCTACCATGGACTCTTGAGCCCATTAAGGAATTAAAATTCCTCTTCAGGGACTGGAGAGAGGGCTCAGTGGCTAAGAGCACATATTGCTCTTGCAGATAACCTGAGTTTGGCTCCTAGAACTCACATAACACCAGCCCAGGAGGTCCAGTGCCTCTGGTCTCCACAGGTACCTGCATTCATGTGCACATACCCACACACATACATATATTTAAAAAGAAACATAAATACATAAAATTTAAAAATTAAAAAAAGAGAAAAAATTCTTCAAAGGGAAAAACAGGTAAGTCTGTTTACTCCTCCCTTATAAGCACCTCATTTTCTGTCCTTGATACTGGCCAGCTTTTTGTTTCTGGGTGCCTATACCCAAGATGAAAACCCATGCTTTGTATGGACCCAGGGATGTGCATGAGGTAGTAAACAGAGCATCTACCGGGTCTGTGGACTTGTCCTCATTTTCAGTATTTGGACTTCACGGTGTCTCTTCTTCAAGATGATTATTGGAATCAATTACAACAGAACTGTAATCAGGCCAGAGCTGCCTTCCCCACCTTATACCAGGTTGCCAGATGAGATGTTTCTCGAAGGGGAATGTGGAAAGAGCTTTACAAAAGGGGAAGTTGATGAAAGCCTAAAGATATATGTAAAACATTTTTTCTCCAGTAGTCCTGGTCCCATAATCAGCTAAAACAATTATAGGTATCAAGATGGAGATTCTCAAACATGGGATATAGTTGTTTAAGCCAGATGGCCCCTTATACTGGGAACAAGGAAACCATGCCTATGCAGAGCATCCCAGTAACTGTTGACATCTACGATGGGTCCCTCCCAACTTACACCAAAACATTATTGTCTTTCATCCATCACAATGGTTTGTCACTGAGTGGATCCTGAGGCCAGGCATATGTTGGGCAGTCCCTAATGGCACTAACCTTTGGCTCTGGTTACCCCCAGAATGGGTTGGCAGATACATTCTAAGATTTCTTCGGATGCAGGGGTGACAAAAACTCTAGATCTCTCTGGCAACTTACGTTACAACATCACTGGTCTGATCAGTTAACTTCCACGTTTATCCTGCATCTAAAGATGTCATTTGGTATATTGAAACTTGCCACGGTCTCTGAACCCCTTCATCTTGGGCAGAGGAACGAGAGGCTGTGGCGATGGAGGTCGAGGAGGGGAAAGTGCACTGCCCACCTGTTTCTCCAGCCCTTCTCCCCAAGGACAATCAGACACGACAGGGAGTCACTTCAAGCAGGAAAACTCGTTTATTGGCAAGGCTGATCAATATTTAAGGGCAAAAGTTGCAAGCATTAGCATAGGCGGAAAAGCCGTCATCCAATCAGCTTAGAGGTCACGTATGCCATGCAGGCTCTTCTCATAGTGTAACATATTGTTCACGAGGTGATCACACGTCCTTTACTGGCTAGGCTCTGATCAGTATTACTTCCTCTTTTTGTGGCGCACCAAGCTGGCCAGCTGGCTCCACCTTCACCTCGGCTGCTCGGCGCCATCTTGTTACCGCACCTCCACAGAAACTCTCACTAAATATGTACAAAAAGCTTTAAATGACACAGCCCAGGAAATTAGTTTTTAATTACACTTATTTATTGAGAATATGTGTATGTGTGTGTGTGTGTGTGTGTGTGTGTGTGCACATACCATGGTACACATGCAGGTGAGAGGATGACTTGTGGGAATTCTCTCCTTCTACCATGTGGGGCCCAGGGAGCCAACTCAGGTTCTCAGGCTTGGTGGCAAGTGCCTTCACCTCCTGAACTATCTCACTGGCCCAAATTTCTCTTAATTCTGAAGTTCACATGATGAGAAAAGCAATAATATAAAACTGCATGGCTAGACTGGGTGTGGTGGCACACCTTTAATCCCAGCACTCGGGAGGCAGAGGCAGGTGGATCTCTGTGAGATTGAGGTCAACCTGGTCTACATAGCAAGTTCCAGGCTACCTGGGGCTACAAGGAGACCATGTCTCAAAAAGTCCAAAAAACCTCTACACTTAAGACTCACAGAACATAGTGGAACAAGAGGTAGAGAGAATACTAATACATCTCTCAATTCTCACCAGCGAAGATCCCTCACTCAACAGAGTGCAATGAACACAAAAGGCCACAAATGACCAAAGTGTAGAGAATAAGAGACTGCAGAGCGTGGGAAGGCTCAGGGACCATTATGGAAGAGGGGGCAGGAAGATTGTAAGAGCCAGGGGAAGAGGTGCATGACCATAAGGAGGGAGAGTTGATCTTCTTTAAGGGAGTGACTCTAGATGGGCTGATTAGACCCCATGGATGCACTTGCATTGAAGGATGTCTGGGAACACTAACTTGACTTGCTAGGCCTTAACATGAATGATGGAATGCACAAAATCTGGTGGGGAGATATGGGAAGGTGCAGATGGGGGAGGAGGTATAAAGATGAATAAGATGTTTTGTATGAAATACACAAAAATTCAATAAAAAATATGCAAAAAAACTCCACAAAAACCCCAAACTGCATGGCTTTAGATACTTTCAAGCAGCTCAAGGCAGCACCTGTTCCCTTAAGGAGGTTGAATCCAAAAGATAATTCTGCTAATGTCTCATCTGCTTTACAAAATATATAAAACAGATTCAAACCAAAGAGGTGGGACAGTAGCATAGAAAAATTATCAAGGGAGAAATGCAGAGAATAGGGACACTTTAAATGGGAAGGGCAGGGAGGGAGGATAAAACAGGGAGAAAAAGAGGATATATGCAAAAAGCTTTAAATGACACAGCCCAGGAAATTAGCTTTTAATTACACTTTTTTTGTTGAGAATATGTGTATGTGTGTGTATGTGCACAGATTATTACAGCTAGGCATAAAGAGTAGCTAATATAAACTACCAGAGGGAATTGTATTTGTCCAAAAACCTACTGAAAAATTATACATACACTATCTCTACATGAGCTGGGTGTGGTGGTGCACACCTTTAGTCCCAGGAGTCAGGAGGCAGAGGCAGGCATATCTCTGTGAGTTCAAGGCCAGCTTGGGCTACAGGGAGACCCTGTCTCAAAAAGACCAAAAACAAAACAAAACAAAACAAACCAATATCCCTGCATGAGTCCATGAGTATGACTGAAGACTACATAACAAGAAACAGTGCCAGTCAGGAGAAACCTTCCTTTGAGTTGTTGGCCAAGGTAGTTCAAGAGACTCCCAAAATTACACAGGCTATTACCACAGTCCTTGATTGCCTCCAAGAACCTGATGGTAAGACCCTATTGCTGAAGACAGGACATACCTTGGACTCAGGATTTGGAGCAATGGAGCTGGAAATGACCTGGAAGCCACCTCCCCTGAAGGCTAGCTCTCATAGCTTTGGAGAGCACATCGAAAGCTGGTAAGGGAAAACATCAATCGATGGTCCAACCCTAGCTTAAAGGTCTAAAAACCACATCAATGACCAGCACAGCAAATGACATTGGTGTAGTATGGGCGTGTCCTGCACACCGTCTTGCTGCTCGGGTCCCTGGCTCTCAGCGTTGCTGGGGTGCGCGTGTGTCGTGCACCGCATTGCTGAGGCTCTCTGCGACTACTGGATGCTGGCAACTCTACTGGTCACTGTGCTTCCAGGCGGGTTCTGTTCCAAGCCACCGGGCACTCCCTTGAGGTACCTGATCCACCAGCCGCCAGATCACGTGGGGAGGTGCGGGAACGGCGAAAGCAGAATGTTCACGAGTCGTTGTTTATGAAGGGACAGCCCCCTCCGGAGGGACTGAATCGTAGGCAGTAAGACACAGAATTCAGCTCAGTCAGGTACAGCTCCTTTATTCAGTGACTCAGCTCAGCTCCAGGTTTTAGTGATTCAGCTCCGATTAATTAGGGGAAACCAGGATATTTTATAGTGTGGGGGCAGTAGCAAAAGCCTTAGTTGATAGGTGCTTTGTAGGATGCCCCATTTACATGTGGTGGTGGGCTTCCACCAGGCTGCCAGACATTGCCTGATTATCACACAGGAAAAACCTGGCAGTTTCTTGTGCCAGAGGCCATGTTTTTGGTAGGGCATCTGTGGCGGCCACTTCAAAAGGTGAGTCAGGAAGAAAGTAGGAAGGCACCCAGCTGAGAAAGGGAGTCTCTGCATATGAATGCCAAGCCAACTTGCGGCTATCCGGACATGTAGAGACTGCTACCTTAGACAGCAGGGGTCCCCAACAGTGTAGCACTTTAATCTTGTGGGTAATCAACAGCTACCTAATTGGACGTAAAGCCCACTCAGTGGGAGGAAACTCATGTCTGGTACTGTAATCCTAGCCAAATACACATAGCTGGAGAGGTCATAGATCTTAGAGAAAACCCCAAGGCTCTCATATTCCTGGACTAATGTAATTTTTTACTGTGTGCAAAGTATGGATCCTTAAATTTACAGACAAGTATCCCAGTCACCACCCATCAAATCAGCTTCTTTTTCAACAGACAGATTATTACAGAGTTACACCACTGGTGGCACACAGAGTCTCTGTGAATTGCCCAAGCCTAAGTGTCACATCTAGGATGTAACCTCTATACCTAAGACTCACGGAACAAAGAACAAGGGATGAAGAGAACACTAATGCATCTTTCAATTCTCATCAATGAAGCTCCCTCATTCAACAGATGGCCAGGAACACAAAAGGCCACACATGGCCAAAAAGCAGAGAAGAGTCTGCAGAGTGTGGGTCCTTGGTCAGGACTCCTATAGTGAGGTCCATCTACCCAGGGATCAGGGCCATTAAGAAGAGGGGGGTGTAAAGATTTTAAGAGCCAGGGAGGAGGTGCATGACCATATGGAAATAGTCCTACAGGCTCCTGGGACCCTTCTCATATGAACCTACAGCAATGGTGTCAGCATGCGCAAGAACCATGTGAACTTAAGCAGACAAAAACACCCAGCACAGAATATTGGAAATAAACAGCAGGCCCCAATATTAGTCGAAGAATTATTGGCAGCTGATTACTGCTGGGTAAGGAAGAGATGATCTTCTTAATTGGAGGGACTCTAGATAGGCTGACTAAACTCTGGTGGACATCTCAGGACACTAACTTTACATAATAGGCCTTAACACAAATGACAGAATGTATGAACTCCAGTGGCAGCGGGGGGGCTATGGGAGAGTGCCAAAGGGGAAGAGGGTATAAAGATGATGATTTTGTGTATGAAATACACAAAAATCAACAAACAAAAAAACAAAATCAAAACAGGTTCAATATCACTGATGATTTTGTTCTGAGTCAGAAAGTGCTGCTCAGATGTAAGACTTCAAATCTTGGTCTGCAATACTGTGGTGCCAACCTGGAGCTAAGGGAGACAACCCGCTATTGTTCTAAAATGATGGATACGTTTGTTTTCTCCCCCTATCTAGAAGGTTTTGAGAGGGAATTGACACTGATTCTAACCACTCCAACAGCTATCACAATGCCTGAAAGCAAATCCCACCTTGGCAGACAAAAACAAAATGAGGAGGAACCCCATAGAGGGATGCTTTTGGAAACATTCAAGAAATTCCAATGGATTCTATTTGAAATTCAATGGAAAATATTTGAAATTTTCCCTGTTCTGACTTTTTTCTAGTTCTCTGTCTGGAACTTGCAGTGCTAATTACTCTTGCCTTTACTTCTCCTTCACATCTCCTTTTAACCAGTCAAGGACTTTCTTTTCGCCCTACAGATAAGAATTACGTAATTTGGGAGTCTTTTAGATAGACCTACTGAAGGGGTACTCCAATTGCCTCACCCCCTGCATTCCTGTTCAGCACAGAAGAAGCCAGAGTGGTCTGTGACCTGATTCCCTACCCGAAAGTTGGGTAACCTTTTCAGATGATGGTGTGATAAGAATAGGAGGCAGGAATTGGCTAGAATGTTAGTGTAAAAAGACCCCAAAGTAGCCAGATTCTTGGCTAAAAGTCAAAATGTCCTTGGGCCTCTTAGCTACATTCTCCGTTCCAAAGGCCAAAAATATTGAAAGTATTTGGGAGCTCTTATCTAATCCTTAAAAGATTTTAGGGTTACCTCTTCAGAAGGGGGAGTTTTGTTTGTTTGTTTTTTTTTTGTCTTTTTGAGACAGGGTCTCCCTGTAGCCCCAGCTGTCGTGGAACTCACTATGTAGACCAGGCTGGCCTTGAACTCACAGAGATCCGCCTACCTCTGCCTCCCCAGTGCTGGGGTTAAAGGTGTGAGCCACCACGCCCAGCACAGAGGGGAAAATGTTAAAGTACCAAAAAGCTCCATTAAAAAAAAAAAGAAGAGGGGCTGGAGAGATACTTCAGTGGTTAAGAACACTGGTTGTTCTTGCAGAAGACCCAGGCTCGAATTCCAGCACCCACATGGCAGCTAACAACTGTCCGTAACTCCAGTCCTGGAGGATCTGACAGCCTCTTCTGACCTCCGCCGGCATTGCATGACATGGGTGCACTTACTTACATGCAGGCAACATACTCAAACACATAAAATAAAAATAATAAATAAAATTTAAAAAAGAAGAAAGAGTACATGAAGTTATCAAAAAAAAAGTGATGGGGAGATATGGGAGGAGTTGGAGGGGCAGGAGTGGGCATGGATTTGATCAAAACACCTTATCTGTTTATATGCCTGTATGAAATTCTCAATAAATTATTTAAAAATCAATAAATAAATAGATGTAAAAAAAAAAAAACAACAAAAAACCCAAAACAAAACAGATTCAAACCATGTCAGACTAGCACCAGGCCATTTAGTAAAGAACTTTGGAAATATATCTCTGGATCTTCGTGGTGGAAAGGGGTTACGTCTATTACAGTGTTAGTGGTGATTCTATTGTTGCGGTTATTATTGTGTTTGAGACAGGGTCTCCCTGCAGCCCCAGCTGGCCTGGAATACTCTATGTAGACCAGGCTGGCCTTGAACTCACAGAGCTCCGCCTGCCTCTGCTTCGCCACCACGCCCCGCACAATCTTAGTAGTGGCTCTACTAATCTTTGGATCTTGTGTACTGAACTGCTGTCTTAATTTTATGTTTTCTTATTTACAATCAAGCCACACTCAGATGGTCCTGTGACAATCTAAGTCCATCTATCTAGATCCCTTAACTGCCCCCCAAGGCTTGAGAGTCAACAAGAGAGGGACTCTAAATCCCTCTACACCCCAATTTGCTTGACGCCCTTCTCTCCCCAACTCTCACCTTTATTCCTTCTCCCTCATGTCTCTTCCTTTCTTCACCTCCTCTGGCTGCTAGGCACATGGAGCTACTGATGCATTTGAGGTCCTTTAGATAGGTCCACCGGAAGGGTACCCTAGCTGCCACCCACAGTGTGCCCAGTCAGCAATAAGCAGCTATATCAGTCATCATCCCAATTCTCCAATGGCAATTAGGGTTAGCTCTTCAGAGGGGAGACAATGAGAGCAGGAGAAAGAAAACAGGTAGTTTGGGGACAGCGGCTTCGTTCTCTTTTGGCAAGAGGCCAGACACACCAGACCAGCATTGGTTCCTGATCTGGTTTCTTATCTTCTCCTTTTACGTAGCAGTGTTAATGAGTACAGTGGCCTGCAAACTATGTGCAGGGTATGACTGAAACTCTCACTCAGACACTGGGACGGAGAGGCCCATGAACACCTCTTGGGTGGGACAACTGGACTAACCAGCTTGCCCCCCCACCCCCATGCCTCAACCCAATAAAGCCTTATGAAGGCTTAGATAGGGATTCTGGATAGCAGTGAATTGTTGGGACCTGCTCCTGCTATATTGGAGCTCTGCTTGGTTCCTGGCTCCTAAGCTCTCCCCTATAGTAAACTCCTTTCTAAAACTCACCCTTCTGTTGTCTGTGAGATTCATTCTTTGAGTTTTTGGGACAAGAGACTCAGAAGCCACTGTCCTGGGTGGCTTTGGTGGCTCTTGATTGCTGGGGATCCCAGCTCACCTGAGACAAGAAAGCCTCTGTAATTCACTCTCAGCTTCCCCCCTATGTCACTATTATCTTACTGAGCCAAAGATGCCAAATTTTACTACCATAGTAGAGGCTGACTTGATACAATGAAGCTTCTATGTAGATCTTCTATATGATGATGCTCATGATGTTGTACAGGACTATTCTCCAAGCCAAACTGCCACCATCTTTATCAGATCAGCTGTACCCACTTGCAAAAGATTAGCATCATCTGGGTTTGTGGACTACTGACATTTCCTCAGAGAAGGAGGGGCTGTGCTAGGCCATTGGATCCCTGTGTCCAGCCACTCCTCCCAGCTAGTTCTATGCAATTCCATCCTAATTGTACATGGCCTCAGGGTCTCTGGAAGTCCTAGAGAATGTAGACAGAAGAGCTCCTGCCCAATACCCCTCACCCAGGCTCTGTAAGTAACCCTAATAAACTCATTGGTTCCCCAGGTGGACTGTGGTAGAATTAACCTTTGAGTTGTCACTGATTGTAGAAGGAAGAGAAAGGCATTGCCTGGTCTGTGCAGCCCCTCCAACCCAGGACAAAAATTCTTGTGATGCAGGGTCTCTCTGTGTAGTTCTGGCTGACCTGGAACTCCTTATGTGGACCAGAGTGGCCTTGAATTCACAGAGATCTGCTTCTGCCCCCAGAGTACTGGGATTAAAGATGTGTACCACCATGCCTATCATTGACTCTTTACATATGCCTTCTAAGACGCAAAGCTTAGGAAAACACCAAGACGGTGTCCTCCAAATTAGAATTGTCAATGGTGCTTTTTCCAGGTTTTATGTTTGTGTATTCCTAATTGTCTTATGACTATTCTCCTTTTTATAAGGATTCATTGTATTTATTTCTATGTGTATGAATGTTTTGCCTGCATGCACACCATGTGCTTGCCTGGTGCTGGAGGAGTCCAGAAGAGGATGTCAGATCTGGAACTAGAATTATAAATGGTTGTGAGCCACCATGGACGGTGAACCTGGGTCCTCTGCAAGAGCAGTAAGGACTCAGAATCACTGAGTCATCTCTCCAGCCCCATGACTATTCTCTCTTTTTAAAAAATTTTTTATTTATTATTTTTATTTTATGTGTATGCATGTCTTGTCTGCATGTAGGTAAGTACACTTGTGTCATGCAATACCTGCAGAGGACAGAAGAAGCTGTCGGATCCCCTGGAACTGGAGTTAATGACAGTTGTTAGCTGTCATGTGGGTGCTGGAATTTGAACCCAAGTCTTCTGTGAGAACAGTCAGTGTTCTTAACCACTGAGCTATCTCTCTAGCCCTAACTATTCTCTTTAAACAAAGGTAATTAGACACGTTCTGACGCTGTGCAATCCAAGCACTCTCTCCTAATAGCGAAAAGGTATTGTACATTGGTCACATAAGGAATACATCTGTAATCTAGTATTTAATTTTCAAACTAGTTTTCTTTAAATATTTGCTTCTGGTGGATATATATATATA
>NW_008330926.1:4265150-4266414 GCF_000622305.1 Nannospalax galili | reverse complement strand
TATATAAAATTTGTCTTTTGTGACAGGGTCTCCCTGTAGCCACAGCTGGCCTTGGAATTTGCCATGTAGACTAGGCTAGCCTCAGTCTCACAGAGATCCCTCCCTCTCCCTCTGCCTCCCGAGTACTGGGATTAAAGGTGTGCACCACCACACCTGGCTGCAACTTATTTATTTAGGTTTTTTTTTTTTGTCTATTTGAGACAGGGTCTCCCTGTAGCCCCAGCTGTCCTGGAACTCACTATGTAGACCAGGCTGGCCTTGAACTCACAGAGATCCGCCTGCCTCTGCCTCCCAAGTCCTGGGAATACAGGCGTGCGTCACCATGCCCGGCTAGTTTTTTTTTTTAATATTATTTTTACTTTATGTGCATGCATGTATTGCCTGTGCCCACGGAGGACAGAAGAGGCTGTCAGATCCCTTGGAACTGGAGTTACAGACAGTTGTTAGCTGCCATGTTGTTGCTGGGATTTGAACCTGGGTCTTCTGCAAGAACAACCAGTGTTCTTAACCACTGAGATATCTCTCCAGCCCTAGTTAATTATTTTTATGTTATGTGCATGAGTGTTTTACCTACATGTATGTAAGTGTGCCATATGTGTACAAACCCACAGAGGCTTTGGGGTACCCAACGTCCATAGGAGGCCGCTCCCCAATAACTCAGTCCTCAGACCAGAAGATGCAACAAGCATGAGGATTTATTACGTTTTGCAAAACGGACCCCTGCCTCACTCGGAGGGCAGAAGCCCAGAGCCCAGTTCACAGGCTTCTTTTAAAGACAAAGACCACAAACTAGAGAGAAAGCGGCAGTAATGTCACAAGCGGCGGCTATGTGCCAAGCAAAAAAGCGGAGGCTATGTGCCAAGCAGAGGTAGGGGGGGGATTTCTGGGATGATTTCCAGCTTTGGGCAAAGAGCATGAAAAAGGTCAGCTCAGCTTGTTCTTAGCATTCAGAATTATTTTTTTAATTTTACTTCCTTGTACAGTTCTTTGGCCTGAAGGACTTATTTCCTTGTCTTTAGCCTAGAGGGACTGAATTAGGGTCCTTCATTCCCCCCTTTTCTTATGGCAAGATTTTAATCTTAAAATCTAGAAACCTTCTGTTTTTTTTAGAGCATGATCCATTCCTGTTTGGATTTATTATTATTATTTTTTTTTAATTTAATCTCTGGCGGAGTTTAGTCACAGAATCTTTAATAACCCCTGAGCTGTCAGCATAGAAACAACATTTTTTTTTCTTAGGGTTGCACAGAGCTTTTCTTTCCTG
>NW_008330926.1:4247090-4258276 GCF_000622305.1 Nannospalax galili | reverse complement strand
ATTTCTGAAATATTTCTAATAAACAGATATACAAAGTGGTTGACACAGTTTATATTCTACCACCAATGTGTGAAAGTTTTGAGTGCTTATATCTTTGTGAAAAATTGTAGTTATTCTTGCAATTTTTTTTTCATTTAGGAGAATGTGCATCTTGGCAATTTATTTATATCCTATTCTGAAGTGTTCATTGAAATACATTGCCTGTTCTTAAAATTATACTGATTACCTTTATATTATTGAGTTGTAAGTCTTTGAAATATTTATGCTATATAATTGACAAATGTGTGTGGTACAACTATTTCATTTCATTTTATGCTAGTTTTTTTCATTTCCATGCATTATTCTTCAATGAAGAGCATTTTGAATTTTAACATTTAGTATCAATTTATTTTTTGAGTAATTTTTATGTGCCCTCATAAATATTTCTTATCTAGAGGTAGAAAAAATTATGTTCTTCTGAAATTTAGAGTGGTAGACTTTATAATTAGCTCCATAACTTGTCAGGTGTGAAGGAATCTATGTTCATTTTGTTCTATTTCGCTATGGAAATGAAAAATTATTTCATTTCCTTAGATTCCATAAGTATATTTAAGGAATCCAAGAATGAAAACTCATTTAATTATGTCTCTGACGTGGTTGCTTACTGACGTGGTCACAAATAAATATATTTCTTATACATTTTACAAAATGGCTGCTTAAAACACTCTTTTGCTAGGGAAAATTCTATTTCTTTCTCCATATTTTTTAAACAGATATATTCCCCCTCATTTTTTATTGACTATTCAGCACTCAAGTAGGGTAGCTCACAATGGCCAAGTAACCCCAACTTCAGGGGATCCTTTTAAAAACATATTTTATTTATTATTTTTATTTTATGTGTATGAGTGTATTGTCTGCCTGTATGTAAGAGCATCTGTCTTGTGCAATCCTTACAGTACCCAGAAAAGGGTGTCAGATTTTCTGGATCTGGAGTTACAGATGTTTGGTAGCTACTATGTGGGTGCTGTGAATCAAACCCACATCCTCTGCAAGAGCATTCAGTGTTCTTAACCACTGAATCAACTCTCCAGTCCCATACTACACCTTTTTCTGGCCTTTATAGGGACCTGCAACTTACCTGAATGCATGCATAGACAAACATATGAACTTAAATAAAAATAATATTAAAACAATAATAAAACAAAAGATGTTATATGTTTTGTCACAATTTGTTTTCTATTATGTTGTTGGAACCCCAGTTTGGGGTACCCAACGTCCATAGGAGGCCGCTCCCCAATAACTCAGTCCTCAGACCAGAAGATGCAACAAGCATGAGGATTTATTACGTTTTGCAAAACAGACCCCTGCCTCACTCAGAGGGCAGAAGCCCAGAGCCCAGTTCACAGGCTTCTTTTAAAGACAAAGACCACAAACTAGAGAGAAAGCGGCAGTAACGTCACAAGCGGCGGCTATGTGCCAAGCAAAAAAGCAGCGGCTATGTGCCAAGCAGAGGTAGGGGGGATTTCTGGGATGATTTCCAGCTTTGGGAAAAGAGCATGAAAAAGGTCAGCTCAGCTTGTTCTTAGCATTCGGAATTATTTTTTATTTTTACTTTCTTGTACAGTTCTTTGGCCTGAAGGACTTATTTCCTTGTCTTTAGCCTAGAGGGACTGAATTAGGGTCCTTCAAGGCCAGAAGAGGGTGCTGAGTCCCCTGGAACTGGAGTTATGAACATCATTAACTGCTATGTGGAACCTTATCTGAGTCCTCTGCAAGAGCAGCCAGTGCTGTTAATGGCTAAGCTGTCTCTTCAGCCCACAACTTCTTTTTTTTAAAAAAATTATTTTATTTATTTTAATTTTATGTGTATGAGTGATTTTGCCTGCATGGATACAAGTGCACCATGTGCATGCCTAGTGCCCCTGGAGGCCAGAAAAGGGCATCAGATCCCCTGGAACTGGAATTATAGACAATTATTAACCACCATGTAGGTGCTGGGAAACAAACCCAGGTGCCCTGAAAGACCAGCCAGTGTTCTTAACTGCTAAACCATCTCTCTAGCCCCAAGAAGTACAACTTCTGACAAAGGAATCTGAGAACTACTTTTGAGACATTGGGACACTACCCATGAAGTAGACACAGCCAGCTCCAGGCAGCCATTCCTATCAGTTACTCCTTACTTGCATCAAATTGGCTGTAAAATGTTTATTGACACTAACTCCTTGACATCCGTCACTTACTCCCCCAATGTGGGATCAAATCAGACCAATTGGGACAGATCTCATCCTGGCGAAAAGGAGATCAAACTACCAGATCATTAATCAGTGATGTCCTCAGAGAATATTGTTTAGAGACAAGAGGGGAAGTGGTCAGAATCAAAGTGAAGTTATGCTGGGCATGGTAATGCTTGCCTATAATTCTAGCATTTGGGAATTTGAAGCAGGAGAACCAGAAGTTTGAGACCAGCCTAGACATCATGGTGAGACTCCATCTCAAACCAGCAAGATGGAGTTGCTTATGCTAGCCCTTCCAGAAGTAAAAAGCCAAGAGATTATAAAGAAAGTTTCTCATGCATGGTTACCTGACACTAGCTGAATGTGCTCTAATCTTGGTTCTTATACATATTAGTTCCAGACACAGGCATATTCTACCTCAGGATTGAGGTGTTAAAGAGTGGGGTAACCAATCCGCCTGCTTGGCAGGAATGAGGTTTTCTAAAGAGACATGTGTGTCCCTCTCTTTGGCTCAGACTATTGAGACCATGCACCCCCAAGAAATGAGAATTCCTCCAGGATTTTCATACCCAGGGAAACAAAAGGCTGAAGCCTGGGTCAGGAAGGGGGAAAGTTTCTCCCAGAAAGAGATTTGCAAGTTATCAGATCATCTTGCAGGACAGACTGGAGTCAAGACAAAGATGGGTCAGTGATGGGCAGTACCACACCTTGACTAGGACTGCTTAGCCAAGCATAACTCTGGATCTCTACTTAAGCCTAAACCTCATGTCAGGACCCTGAAGATGGACTCTTTGTCCCTCTTGCTAATGTGACCACATTGAATAATTATTTTCTGCTTTAATTTGGCTCTTTTAATTGGCTTGCTCAGGGATCAGTGGCTGAGCCTAGCTTATTAGGGCTGTCAACGTACAGGCTCTGACTCCAATAACTTTGGCAACAGTAGACAGAACATTACCATTTTGAGGTCTCTGCTCTAATATGATGCTGCTTATTGATCTTACTGCCAGAAGTGAGAATCTATTCTTTTGACCAGATCTCCCTCTGGAGCCTAGACTAGCCTGGAACTCAGTATGTCACTGTAACAGGGACCCTACTGTCAGCCAGCAGGTAAAATATTCTACCACATGGGGCTGGAGAGATGGCTCAGCAGTTAAGAACACTGGCTGTTCTTGCAGAAGACCCGGGTTCAAATCCCAGAACCCACATGGCAGCTAACAACTGTCTGTAACCCCAGTTCCAGGGGATCTGACAACCTCTTCTGTCCTCCTCGGGCACTGCACGACACGGGTGCACTTACCTACATGCAGGCAATACATGCACACACATTAAAAAAAATTTTTTTTTTAATATTCTACCATGGAAATCTCCTTTCAGAACATGAATTTGGGCTCTCTGGGAACAGACTAGGATGAAGAGGTACAGGAGCAAGGGTTTATTGAGTAGTGCAAGCATTCCTCAGCACTTAAGAAATGTACACATGTGATGGTCGATATAGTCAATTTGACAGGCTCTAGAATAACCTAGGAGATAAGCCACTAGGCACACCTAAGAGGGATTATTTAGATTAGATTAATCTCTGAGTATGCCCTGTGAGGGATTATCTTCATTAAATTGACTGAAATAAGAAGACCCACCCTTAAAAAAACTTGCAGCATCTCTCCTTGGACTTGAGTCCTGAACTGCATAAAAAGGAGAACGCTAGGTGAGTGTGGCATGGCAGTCCATGTTCTCAGCTTCCTGACTGCAGATGCCATGTGACCCACTAGGACTTCCTTGCCATGTGGACTGTATTTTTGAATTGTGAGATCAAGCAAGCCCTTTCTCCCTTAGGTTGCTTTTTCAGGGCCAACCCCAAGACATGAGAATTCCCCCAGGATTTTCATACCCAGGGAAGCAAAGGCTGAAGCCTGGGTCAGGAAGGGGGAAAGTTTCTCCCAGAAAGAGATTTTCAAATTGTCAGACCATCTTGCAGGACAGACTGGAGTCAAGACAAAGATGGATCAGTGATTTTATCACAGCAAAAGGCAAAATAATTCATACAACATGTGAGGAAGCAAGGAAAGCAGGATCAGGCATAAACAGAAACCCATACGGGCTGGAGAGTTGGCTCAGAGGTTAAGAGCACTGACTGCTCTTGCAGAGGACCTGAGTTCGATTCCCAGCACCCACATGGCAGCTAACAACTGCACTAACTCCAGTTCCAGGGAATTTGACACCCTCTTCTGACCTCTGCAGGCACTGCCCGACACAGGTGCACTTACATGTAAGCAATACACTCAGACATATAAAATAATAAAAAAAGAAAGAGCCGGGTGTGATGCCGCACGTCTTTAATCCCAGAGCTTGGGAGGCAGAGGCAGGTGGATCTCTGTGGGTTTGAGGCCAGCCTGTTCTCCACAGCAAATCCAGGCCAACTGGGGCTACAGGGAGTCCCTGTCTCAAAAAAAAAAAAAAAAAAAAAAAAAGAAAAACCCATAAAACTTGTAGTTAAAACAGTAGCCTTAGTTGGCCTTATTGGGCACTCTGGAGATGGACTGGGCATTCAGAATGTCTGAACTGAGCCAAAAAGGCTAGGTTTTTGTATCATTGCCTTAGCCAGTCATTACATATGGGCCCAAAGTAGGGCACGCAATGTGTGGGTATGTGGGGAGCTGTGTGGTATCAACATCTGATAGTCTTAGTATCTGCAGAATGGTTCTGAAAAGGGATCTGATTGGAGAATTATAGTATCTGTTAAATAGTTACATGCCTACAATTGGCTCTCAGGAGGCTGAGGCAGAGGCGCTTCAGTTCTAGGCCAGCCTGGGCTACATGGCAAAGCCCTGTCTCCTCCCTCCCCCCTTAAAAAATCATTACCACAGCCTATAGTCTTTAGCCTATCATCTCCCAGTGCCTGCTGGGTTCTTTTTGCATGCAAGTAAATCTCAGGGAGATGGAACATTCCACAAAAAAAAAAAAAATAAATAAAATAAAAATTCTAGAATACCAGACAGACAGGGGACTTGGATTTGAATTCACCTGGCCACAATGTGATCATGAAGGACTGCTTGGGCCCAGTATCTTCATCTGTAGACAGTGATCTGTCAGAGATGAAGGCACAGAGACAGCAGCCTGAGGAGTTCCTCTAATTTTTTAGTGACCTTGACTGAGGAAACCAGGATTCAAGGCTTTGATGCAGAAAAGAGTTTCAGAACTAGCTAGTGTGAAGCAGAGTTGAAGATTTTCCTACACTCTAATGGAATGCATATGTGGACAGAAAAGTTACTTTTAGTTCAGTTCACATGTTTATTTATTTATTTATTTATTTATTTATTTATTTATTTATTTATTTATTGTCCTTTGTTTCTGAGACAAGGTCTCCCTATAGTCCCAGCTGGCCTGGCATTTGCTATATAGACCAGTTTGACCTCCATCTCACAGAGATCTGCCTGCTTTTGCCTACCAAGTACTAGGATTAAAGGCATGTCCCACTACACCTTGCATGCAAATTCTTTTAAAACTAGCCGACCTAGAAAGAGTGTGAGGTCAGACCCCAGCCAATGGGGAGAAGGCACAGTACACTTGTGTTAAACATCAAGTTTCCACTGGGTATGCTTGCTTCTCCGTTTTTGTGAGTTTTCCAACCTTCTGATCAGGAGTAAAGTTTTGCCTTGTTGAATCTCTTTAATTGGAGTGGCAGTCTCTTTCCTTGTGACCCCAAACTTATTTCTAGCAAAGACATAGTTAAAGTGTGAGTGTGAGCTCTGTAAAGGAGTCACAATTGATCGTCTTAGCATTAGCTATATATGCCATTTTTTGTGGCTTTCATGTTACATCTCAAAAGGCTGTTATAGAAACCTTTCAAATAAACTTGCCTCTCTCTTTTGACAAGTGAGATTATAGGTTAGCTCCAGAGATGGCTTCAAAGAACAAAGTAAAACCAGGAGCCACTAGAATTGGACAGGAGTCTCTAGGAAGACTCCTAGAAAACTGCAGGTTTTCAAGCTGGGAAGGGAGAAAGGTAGCTGTTAATGGGGGAATTTGTGCTTCTTGGTTCGTAAGGACTTCCTTTTCCTTCTTGTGCCCCCTTAATTTTCTCTTTCTATCCTGCCTCAGGATCCTGCATCAGTACTGCTTTACATAGTTGTCTTCGGGAGGGAGGGAACTGATGTGTGAAGCAGGGTCTTTCCCATAACCCATCTGCATAGGGGAAGCTAGTCTTAGAAGGGATGGGGATGAAGGCAGAAGATGCAGACTCTAGACAAGCTCCGTGTACTCTGGCTTTCTGCAAGAATAATCAGTGTTCTTAACCATTGAGCCATCTCTCCAGCCCCATACTCTGGCTTTCATACATGCACAGAAAGCCTTTTTAACTGGCCTGCACATGTGCAACTGTTGTTGTGGAGGTAAGCTAACTGGTTTTAAAGGTTTTTCTTTTTCTTTTTCTTTTCTTTCTTTTTTTTTTTTTAATGTCTTTTTTGAGACAGGATCTCCCTGTCGCCCCAGCTGTCCTGGAACTAAAGCCTCTTTCTTATCTTTTCCTCTGGCAGTCAATAATGATGTATGGGGCTGGGCGTGGTGGCGCCCGCCTTTAATCCCAGCACTTGGGAGGCAGAGGCAGATAGATCTCTGAGAGTTCAAGGCCAGCCTGGTCTATATAGTGAGCTCCAGACCAGCTGAGGCTATAGGGAGACCCTGTCTCAAAAAAAAAAAAAAAAAAAAAAAAAGACCAAAAAAAAAATTATGTATATAGTTGCTGTGTGCCTGTGCAAACAGAGGGAGTAGAGAACAGTGATAGAGTCCCCACCATGGCCTGCACTCAGGCCCTGGGCAAAATCAGGGCCCAAACTCCGGATCCACAGCCTCCTGGTCTGACAGTGCCCAGCAGAGTTTCTGGGTGTATTTGTGCTCTTGGTAGGTGGGGTCATGAGGAGAGAAAAACGAGCTTGTGGCTCTTCCTAGTATCCTTGTTTTTCCCCCTGGTATCACATTTCCTTTCAACTCTCAATTTCTTCCCTTTTCCTCCTGCTCTGCCTCTCTTGTCTCTTTCCTCTCCTACTTCTTCATTTTGTTTGGTTTTGAGGTAGTGTCTTACTTTGTAGCACAGGCTGGGCTCAGAGTCACAATCCTCACAGCTCAGTCTACTTTTTTTTTTTTTTTTTTTTTTTTTTTTGAGACAGGATCTCAATGTATAGACCAAGATCTCACAGAGACCCCCTGCCTCTGTCTCTAGAGTTCTGTAACTGAAGGTGTGTGGCACCATGCCCAGCTTTGTCTCTTCAATTTCTTCCCTTTCTTTTTTCCTTGACCTTTACTTCCCCCGTTTCTTTTCCCTTTCCTCTGTTTTCCTCTTTTCTTTGTCCCTCAAGTTTATTCATCTTTGCTGGTGGCTCCCTGTCTCCCCAGTCTCTCTCCCACTGGTCTCCTGGACTCTCCATTCCTCATCGACCCTCTTCCCACCAGCTTCTCACTCAGGGGTTTGTGGCCCAGGCTGTCACCAGTGAAGAAACAAAAGGCAACTTGTTTACCATGTTTCTGGCCAGCTCTCTGGCGATTACAGTAGCCATCTACGTGGCAGGCAATTTCTCAGGTGAGCAAGGTAAGGTCTGATCAAGGGAGGGGGTAGGAAGGGCATGTGAATGAGGGATGGGGACACAGACATTATCTCCTTGAGCTTGACCAGTGCTCTGGACTTGAGATAGGCCTTTGACCTCATCTACTCCCTCTACTTCCTCTATCTCTGTTCCCATTCTTCACAATAAATCTTAATTCTCTCAGGTAGAAATCTGTAACAGTGTTGAGGATTATTACTATCCTTTTGTGCCTCACACTGAAGCCCTCTGGAGCTCATTCACCTCTGCTCAGAACCTCACCTGCTCGTCTCTCAGTGCACACTGGCCGGAGCCCTGAGGCATAGTGTGCTGCAAGTGGAACCAGGAGACACACTCAGGTTGACCTTGAATTCCATTGTGTGACCTTGATAAGCCACTTTCTCTTTCTCTTTCTTTCTTTCTTTCTTTCTTTCTTTCTTCCTTTCTTCTTTCTTTCTTTTTCTTTCTCTCTCTCTCTTCTTTCCTTCCTTCCTTCTTTCTTTCTTTCTTTTCTTTCTTTCTTTCTTTCTTTCTTTTCTTTCTTTCTTTCTTTCTTTCTCTCGGTCTTTTTGAGACAGGGTCTCCTCGTAGTCCCTGCTGGCCTGGAACTCTCTATATGACCAGACTGGACTTGAACTCACAGTGATCTGCCTCCCTCTGTCTCCTGAATGTTGGGACTAAAGGCATGAGCCACTACACCCAGCTAATTTCTTAAATTGTATGATGGAAATAATACTGTCTTAAGCATTGTAGGCATAAGTAGTGGCATTGTGACTGTGTCTGACAGTGACAATTTTTTTTACCCTTGATCTTTGCAGGAGCCCACCTAAATCCAGCCTTCTTTCTGGCCTTGTGCCTGGTGGGACACTTCCTCTGGGCCAAGCTCCCCATTTACTGCTTTGTGCAGCTGTTGTCTGCTTTCTGTGCCTCAGGAGCCGCCTATGTTCTCTACTACGGTACCAGAGGGAACAGGATTGGGGCAGCTGTTGTGGGTAGGGGGCAGTGCTTTTGACTAGGCAAAGATGGAAACTCTGGGTGTCTCCCTCTCCCGAAGATGCCCTACAGAACTATACAGGTGGGAACCTGACAGTGACTGGTCCCAAAGAGACAGCCTACATTTTTGCCACCTATCCTGCCCCCTATCTGTCCCTGAACAATGGCTTCTTGGATCAGGTAGGTGTGAAGGGAAGACATGGGAGAGTCTCAACGTTTGTCATGTCCCTTGAGACTCCAGCCTATTGTTCAGATTTTGGGTGGAGTATGGGGTTGGTTCTACCTTGGCACCCCTAGCTCCCATGTGGGATGATCAGATGACATTGACAGAGGTGTCATTGGTGTATTTGGGTAAGGAAGGGCAGTTGATGGGTTCCTTTTTATCTCTGTTGACTCCAAGGTTCTGGGTACCTGGATGCTGATTGTGGGGCTCTTAGCCATCCTGGACAGATGGAACAAGGGAGTGCCTGCAGGTCTGGAGCCTGTGGTGGTGGGGGTGTTGATCATCAGCATTGGACTATCCATGGGTGCTAACTGTGGCTTCCCACTCAGCCCTGCCCGGGATCTGAGTCCTAGGCTCTTCACTTATTTGGCTGGCTGGTGCCCTGAAGTCTTCAAGTAGGAGACAGCTCTCCTTGGTGCAGGGTCTGTTCAACTCTATAATGGCTCTGTCCATGGGTCCCCAGCTCTCTCCTTAGTTCTCTTGGCCTCTTCTTAAACAAGTATTTCTTTTCCAATCCACAAATTCTCCCTTCCTTCCTAGCTCCCCAGCCCCTTTTCATGGAAATGGTATGATCAGAGGTTATGTCCCCTTGGGCATGTCATACTACTTTAAGTTTTAGTGACCTCATGCATAAAATGAATGTGCTCTCTAAGGCAGGTGGCTGAAGCAAGCTCTGCTGGGGTCTTTCCTCTCTAAGTGCTTCAAGTTAATGTGAAGGCACATTCTTTGTGGGGTGTGTCACTTCAAGAACTATTTAAGGGAACTCTTGCATTACTACACCCCGCCATGGGTGAGAGGTATGAGAGGTGCGTTAAAGGAGCCATCTTTGACTCTCTTTTTGTCCTACTGTAGTGCTGGAAATGGCGGATGGTGGATACTTGTGGTGGCTCCTCTGGTGGGGGCCACCCTTGGCGCAGCCACATACCAGAGCCAGCTCAGGATGTGGTAGTGCCTCAGCACAAAGCCTCACACTTGGGAGCTCCGTGCCTCAACTCAAGACACAGGAATGTAAGCTGTGATTATGATCAACCTAACCTCACTCCCCAACAGCACAACCCAGCCTACTTGCAAGATAGACATTCTCTTTATTCATATGCCAGACCCTGAGCCGCTTCACCGTTTACTTACTCCTACTTGGACCGTGGAGAACTTAAGGATGAGGTTGGGTTCCTCCTCCTACAAGCGGTCTCTAGGCACCGAGTTTCTTAAAGCAGCCGCCAGAGGGTGTGCACACTGGCTGCTGGCTTTGGGAAGATTGTGTAAAACTGCAGGGTGGGGCTGGAGAGATGACTCACCAGGGTTCCATTCCCAGCACCCACATGGCGGCTAACAACCTTCCATAACTCCAGTTCCAGGGGAAATCCAAAACCTTCTTCTGACCTCTGTGAGCATTGCACAACACGGGTGCACACACATGCAGGCAATACATTCATACACTAAAATAAAAATAATAACGTATTTAAAAAAATCTGCAGGGTGGAGGGGGCCAAGTCTCCATAGGACCCTGGGGACTTCTCTCTAAAGCGTGGGTGCCACTGCTTATTTTTTAGGCAGGGTCTCCCTATATAACCTGGGAACTTTCTATGTAGACTAGACTGGTCTCGAACCTTCCTCCCCAGTTTCCCCAAGCGCAAGTTTTGCGGTGGCAGGGACTGAACGTGGGGCCTCTTTGCACAGGCCAGGCAAGCGCTCTACCTAGGAGCTAAATCCCCACCCTTCGATGGCCAACTCGGGCAATCTCCGCGCTTCCAGCCTTTGCCCTCTCAGGGGGCCTCCCCTGGACTGAAGACCCCAGAAGGTGGGAGGGCGGGCTGGGGCTCGGCCCTCAGCGCCTGGAGAGCAGGGCAGAGAAACGGAGGCACGACCCCACATTCCGTCGGTCCTGGGCTGTGCCAGTCAAGGAAAGGCCATAAAATGAGCAAGGCGAAGGGGCAGAGCCGGCGGCTCTGAGCGAACCGCCCCGAGGGAACTCTCGAGCATCGCCTCTCCAGCCCTCCAGCTTCTCCAGCAGATGTTCTTTGGCGGAGGAGGCAGCGATCTCTCGGTCTCTTTCTCCCAAATTAAAAAAGCACGGAATCCCAGCGTTCTCTGAAGCGCGGCGGAGAGGCCGGGAAGCCACAGCGCAGACCCCCTGCCCCGCTCAAAGATGGCGGGCGCCGCCGGCCCTCTCTGTCCCCAAAGCCCCTC
>NW_008330926.1:4226539-4246880 GCF_000622305.1 Nannospalax galili | reverse complement strand
GCGCCCCCCGCCCCAGCCCCCGGCATGGGCAGGACGGGGCCGCCGGGCCGGGCGCCGCGCGCCGCGCGCTGAGGTGAGGCCACTGAGATGTGCTGGGCTCCGCTCCCGGGCGGGCCAGGCGGGGGTGTGCACCTGGAGCCCCGGCTGCCGTGAAACCGGGAAGGGGGTGTGGGAGGCAGGCGAGCACTGGCTGTCGAGGTGCCCGAGGATGGGGAGGCCGCGGCACGGTCCGCAGGCTGGGAGCGTGGGGTGCCCGACCGGCGCGTGGAGAGCAGGAGCGCGGAGCTCACGGGAGATCCGGGGGCGCCGAGGTGCCCGGAGAGTTGGGGTGAGAGGAGTAACCCCGAACAGGAGTTTAGGTACTGGTAGGATGTGTCCCCGGGAGGGGGGTGTTCGTGCCAGAGGAAAACCAAGGGTGCCAAAGGGTGTTAGCTTTGGGAGTTCAGAGCTGGGCAGTGGGTCCTGGATGCTGTCCTCTAAGGAGAGTGGCCCAGGGGGGTGGTGGTGGGCTTGTGGGCTTGGATCCTGTTTCCTCTGTTTCGCTGACATCCTAGCTTCCTCTGAAAGGAGTCTTGGTTGGAAAGGAGCAGAGGCCAGACCTAAAGGAGGAGCCGTTTTCCTCCGTGGAGCGTTGCCTCCTTCCCAGGGCTGGCTATTTTTATCCCAGATGTGGCTGCAAAGGGGGTTGGGGTAGGGTGACGGGGCAAGGCGACGTGGCTGATGGGCCTGACCTGTTCAGAAAACGCAGCATCTGCCAGACTCAGACGGGGTTCTTGAGAGGGGGGCTCTCTTGCCAGCCCTTTTTTATTATTGCACCCCCTCCAGGGGGTTGGAACTGAGCTTGCTTTCAGTCTCCCCAGGGTCTTAGAGGTAAAATAACTTTCCTGGTCCAGACTTGACTCTCGATGGCCAGCAAGCTCCACCATTAACTCTTTCAAAGGAGGAAGACCCAGATCTTAAGGGTTCTTGACAGCCTCATACTGGGGTGGAGCTGGGAAGGAACCAGTGATGCCGACCCTGCATCTACTCCTTTAACCTCTTGCTCCACACCGCACCCTCCCATGACTCATACTCTAGACTGGGTGGAGACCCTGGCTGGGGGCCCTGGAGGAGGGCTTGGCATCTCTAAAATGTGCATGAGGTTTTCTTCCTGAGCCAAGGGGGCAACACCCTTGCCACAGTGGTGGAGGGTCAGGAGTGAAAAGGACTTCGGCCTCTCAGGATTGTCTGATCTGAGGTCAAAGAGGGAGTCTGTGTCAGTGAAGAGAGAATTGGTGTGGGTGACTGGGCTGGGGCCAGAGTCTGTAATTACAGAGATTGGGCAGACAGGCAATTAGTGTCTCTTGGGCCTGACAGACTGGAGGCAGGGGAACCAAGGAGGAGGTGGAAGGCATTCCAACCAAAGGAAGAGGAGGTGATTGGCTGGCAGTTTCCTTAGGCCAGGCTTGGGGAATGGGGTAGAGGCCCTTAGGAGCCAGTCCTGTAGGCCAAGCTTCACACCTTTTTAGGAGAAAGGACATGGGGAGGTAGAAAGCAGAGATTCCCTGAACCTGCACCCAGTGTCAGACTGACCAGACTGGACCTGGGGTAGAAAAGACAGATGACCCCTCTGCAAAGTCAGGAAGACCACTCTGATGGCCCCAAAGGGTGGTTGGCCCATACTGAGAGGAAGTGGTTTGGGGAGGAAGTGAAGGCCTCTGACATGGGCCCCTCTGGGGAGAAGGTGATAATGGAAGTCCCGGTTATGAGAGTGGGGGTGAGGAAACAAGCATTTCTAGAAGGGTGGAGCATGCCCACCTTGTTTCCTGATGCCCTGCCAGGTGTTTCCTGGCTCAATCAACTCCACCCTTGCGGGGGGTGCGGGGGGGGGCAGTGGATTCTGCTTTCTAGTACCTGCAGCACTCATCACCCGGAGGAACACAGGTACCAGTCGTTGCCACCAGAACACGAAGGAGGAATCTATTGTCCCTGAGATGGATACCTTGAGAACTTTATCTGATCTCTTCTGGATCCTTTTCTGTAGGCCTTGGCTCCTGTAAATTCCCAGTTCCCCCATGTTTATCCAGGACAGGGGAAGAGCTTTTCTCTCTCGTACCCATTACAGGGCAGAAGAGAGCTTTAGTGGAGTTGGAGGTGGTGGGTAGGGCAGGGTCAGAGCTGGGAGAATATTCAGAAAGGGTCTGGTGCGGGCAATGAAGACTTCCTGACCACGTGTCTGTCACCTTCCCGCAGGGTCTCCCATGGGATTGCTGGGACCTTGCTGGGTGAGATGGCACTGTGTGCAAAAAAGCGCCCCCCAGGTAAGAAAGGCAAGGAATGGGGATCCTCGGGACCATGGAAAGCGGGTGTTATTATAACTTAGGGAGCTGAGGGAAGAGCGACCTTTGGTATAGCTCTGAGAGAGATCAAGCCCTTAGGCATCCTAGAGGTAGCCTAGGAAGCGGAATTTTTTCTTTCATCCTTGGCCGGTAATGCCAGCCTACGTCCTGAAGCATTGTACACATATCACTTGGAACACCTGCAGCCCCTACTCTGGCCGGGTAGCGCCTGATCTCTTGACCTCTTTTGCCCACCCACACTGGTCCTCCGCGTTTCCCGCGGAAGGGGGAGGGGAGGTATGAAATCCGTTGCCCCCGACAACGCGGGCATTCGGCTCTCCAGCATTGGCTGAGGGAGGGGGCGGGGCCGCGTTTGCTTTCGCCTACGCAGCGCTGGCAGGCTGCTGCCCTGCAGAGGGAGCGGGCGGGGGCGGAGCCCAGAGTGTGTGCGCTGTGTCCTGGACCTCAGCACCCCGGGCTGTGGGCCTGAGCCGAGGTCCCTCGCAGCTGTGGTCCTGGGGCGCAGGTGGCGGTGAGGATGACTTGGGCTGCCGGTGGCGCGCGCGCCCAGCGGCCGGGGCTCCCCTCTGAGTGGCCGCAGCTCTTGCGCCTTCCTGGGGGGCCGTCCCATCGGTGCCGCTGAGGCTGAGAACAGATAGTGCGCCTTCTACTTAAAGGGGGATCATGACGGTCCCCAAGGAGATGCCCGAGAAGTGGGCTCGGGCCGGGGCGCCTCCCTCTTGGAGCCAGAAGAAGCCCTCTTGGGGGACAGGTAATCCGTGGCAGCGCCTGGCACCTCTTCCATGCCGGTGATTTTTCCCCCTGTGGCCCCCATATTCCCCTGTCCTGTGGCCCCACATTCCTGTCTTTGGCTTCCCCTCCTCTCCATTCTCTTTACGACCCTCCTTTGCGACCTTCATCCAGCTGCCTTCCTTTGCATGGTTTTTGGAGATTAGGGCCCCCTGGGGAAGTTTCTGGGAGTAAAGTGGTTCATTTGTCTGGGGACTCTGTGTCCTGGGGTTTTGTTACTGCAGTGTGCTTGGGGAAAAGAGATCTGGAGTACTGCCTTTGATTCTCAGTAGGCTTGCTCTGTAACCAAGTTACTCTTTTAAGTCTGAGGTAATACTGACCCTGGGAAATGGGTTAGGGGACCCTGAACTTGGCGCCTGCGGTCTTGGGTCTGTGGGGTTCCGGGTAGATGCAGCTAAATAAGTAATGACAGATGAACTGTTTATAGGACATATTTGCAAATGACACAAGAAAGGTTACTGTTGCATCTTATTCTCCATTTCTGCTCAGTCTGCATGACCCACATCTCTGACACACACACCCCCACACTTAAGGATGAGCTTGCAATAGGGTGATGTCATTGTCCGCCAGTCAGAAGCTGCTTCTGGTCACATGTGACAAGAAGAGGCTCCTGTTGGGGAAGTGCACGTGGGCTTGGGATGCTGTCGCAGAGCAGCTCCAGGGCACTGTGACCCTTCTGTCTTGTCACCCATCATGTTCCTTCCCAGATTAGGAAGAGAACAGTGCCATGTCTAGGTTTGCAGGGGTGTCCACAGGAAGGGAGTTTCAGGCCTGTAGCCACTTGATTATGATGACAGATAATCTCAATAACAGCAGCAGAAGGGTCTGGGAACACTCCTGACCTTAATGGTGAAGCCTCCTCCAGAACTGCAGGGGAGAGGAGCTAACTGTTCCCAGTGGAAAACCTTGACAGTGGTTGGTTAGGAAAAGAGAAATTGCCCTGTGTTGTGAATGTAACCTGCTCAAGAGTGGTAGCAAGGGCTTGTAGTCCCAGCACTTGGAGGCCCAGGACTGTGGCCAGCCTGCAATACATAGTGAAACTTTGTTAAAAAAAAAAAACAAAAAAAAACCAGTGGTGGTGAGGCGATGTGGCCGGCAAGGAGGCCATGTGAGCAGTGCTCTAGAGCAAAGAATTTAATAACACCTCAGGTCTGGAGCTAACTCCACAAAGCCGTATTCTGTGGAAAGAAGTGGGATCCTTCATGGAACCCTCACAGAGGTTGAATTGGCTTGACTCAGTTTGCTGCTTCTGACTGCAGTATCGTTCCATTGCAGAAGAAGAGCGGAGGGCACGGGCTAATGACCGAGAGTACAATGAGAAATTCCAGTATGCGGTAAGTGACGCTGGCCACTTGTTCCCTCTTCTTGAGTTGGAGAGGGGGAAAGTACTGGAACGTCTGAGGCTGAGGCTGATGACTGACTGGGAAGGGTGCTCCGGGGAGGCTGGGAAGCTCCCTTGGCTACTCCATCTGCTGTCAGTGAAGTGGCCTGTCGAGATTCCCTTCTCTGCTCCTCTGCCCATTCCCACACCTGTGGTTGCTGGCTTCAGGGCAGAGGCTCAGAGAGGAATGTAGATGGAGGAGGCAGCTCAGCCTGGTTCTAGTTTGGAGCGAGGGAGTACCTCATTACCTTTTCTCCCATTGCTGCAGAGTAACTGCATCAAGACCTCCAAATACAATATTCTCACCTTCCTGCCTGTCAACCTCTTTGAGCAGTTCCAGGAAGTTGCCAACACCTACTTCCTGTTCCTTCTCATCCTGCAGGTGAGTGACCTCTTTTACATCCTTTGTAACTCACAAAGCTGAATAAAGCCAAAGAAAGGAAAGATGAGGGGCAAACAGGCACCAGATGGGGCTCCAAGGCATGTTCTCTTTTTCTTTTTTCAGTTGATCCCACAGATCTCTTCCCTGTCCTGGTTCACCACCATTGTGCCTTTGGTTCTTGTCCTTACCATCACAGCTGTTAAAGATGCCACAGATGACTATGTGAGTTGCTCTTCTTCTTCAACCCCCATCACCTTTCACCTCCCCCCATTCACAGCTACTTTCATCCACACAATTCCTTGGTGACCTTGACATACATCCCTTACATCCCTATGATTCAGCTAGATTCATAACACCTAGCCTGAGAGTTGGGAAAGGCAACAGAGAGAGAGTGGGTCTGCAAGCAGATATATGGAAAATGTCACCAGGATCCTCTGGGTTCCACTGATGATTCTCTCTAGGCAAGAGAAGGTATCTTAACTTTCCTTAGTTCTCTTTCAGTTCCGCCACAAGAGTGATAACCAGGTGAATAACCGGCAGTCTCAGGTGCTCATCAATGGAATGTGAGTGCCTGTTGGAGATAAGGGCTCTGGGGAGGAAGGGGGATTCCCACAGGAACCTTTGTGGTTACAGGTAGCCTCTTTACTGTCATTGCCACAGCCTCCAGCAAGAGCAATGGATGAATGTCTGTGTTGGTGATATTATCAAGTTAGAAAATAACCAGTTTGTGGCGGTAAGAGACAAAGTGCCTTTCCAGTCTGCAGGGTTATTCTTCCTCTTTGGTAGAAGGGGACAATTCTTCCTGATTGCCTGTTGCTTCTTAACAGCCATGGAAGGAGATTGTGGGTGACTAGCTTCTGTGTCCTTTTAACATGGCTAGGACTAGTCTTTCCTGTGCTTGGAATCTGAAAAACAAAAAACAAAACAAAACAAAAGAAACCTTCCACCAGGGGTGGAAGTCTGTGTATTTGGAGTTCTCCCTGGCCTGGAACTCACTCTGTAGACCAGGCTGGCCTTGAACTCACAGAGATCCGCCCGCCTCTGCCTCTGCCTCTGCCTCTGCTGGAACTAAAGGCGCGGGCGGGCAGTATTTGCAGTTCTTATCAGGTTTTCTCTCTAGGCGGATCTCCTCCTCCTTTCCAGCAGTGAGCCCCATGGGCTTTGTTACATAGAGACAGCAGAACTGGATGGGTAAGTGACAGATCTCTCCTGAGGGGTAAGAGATTGTTTCTGAAAGAGGTTCCCAGATCTAGGATCCATACTCTTTAGAAAATTTAGGGGTACAAAAGGCTCTAACTCTGTAGAAATTTTGCTCGGCTAAGCAGTGGGGTCAGGTGCCCCTAGGGCACTTCCAGCAGCTGGGGTGGAAGGGGAGCAGAGCCAGGACTCAAAGGTATTGTTCTTCCAGAGAGACCAACATGAAAGTGCGTCAGGCGATTCCAGTCACCTCAGAACTGGGGGATATCAGTAAGCTTGCCAAGTTTGATGGTGAGTGATCCTGGTGCAGGCTTTGGTAGAAGAGGTGGGTTGGGGTTGAGTTCTTTTGGCTTCTGGTTGCTGTGATTTTGCAGCTCTCTGGACATTTTGGGGAGGAATAGTTATGGAATGCCAGGTGGTATTACTTGCCAACTGATGGTCATTTCAAAGGGACTTTGTGGTTGATAACATGTGGAGAGAAATTCAGTACATTCCCTTGCTTCTCAACTCAGAACTGGTGTTTGCTCTGTATGACATCATCCTACACAGATGTATATGAAGTTAGTAATCTGCCTTGCCTTCTGGTTCTGCCCTCATTGGTAGCCACGTTAGCTGGCTGCTCACCTACAAACGTATAACCCCGAATAGGCGTGATCTTATTAAAATCTCAGCAACCCAAGTTTTTTCTCATTAAATAAATACATCATAAGTATCTTATCACCATATAAAGACATTTGCTTTATCTTCTTTAGTAATTGATCACTATTTCATAGACTTGCCATTGTAATTTACTCAGCTACTCCCTGGCCATTCAGTCTTTCGTTCCAGTAGTGCTTCAGTAAAAAGTGTTGTGACCTAAGCTGTTGTGTGTGTAGAATAGTCTCAAAACTGTGATGTTTGGAAGCTGAAGAGATGCATCAGTTAATAAAGTCCTTGTGCAAGCATGAGGACTTAAGCTCAGTTCCTCAGCACTCATGTGAAAAGCTGTGCTCCCAGTGCTGGAAGGTAGAGGCTTGGGGATTGCCAATCAGTGAAATATAGGTTCAGTAAGAGACCCTGACTCCAAAAATAAGGTTAAGGCTGGTGAGATGGCTCAGTGGGTAAAGACTGCTACCAAGTCTAACTTGAGTTGGATCCCTGGGACCCACATGGTAGAAGAAAAGAACTACTCCTGCAAGTAGTACTCTGACCTTCACATGCGCATCTTGGCAAATGTGTGTCTGCACATAGGCATGTGGGTGCACACACACATACACACAAATAAATAAAATAGTTTTTAAAAAGGTGAACCAGGCCGTGCGTGTTGGCACATGCCTTTAATCCCAGCACTCAGGAGGCAGAGGCAGGCGGATCTCTTTGAGTTCAAGGCCAGCCTGGTCTACATAGCAAGTTCCAGGCCAGGTAGGGCTATAGGGAGACCCTGTCTCAAAAAACAAAAAAACCAACAGAAAAAAAAGTGAGCCAGGCCTGGTGGTGCACACCTTTAATCCCAATACTCCAGAGGCAGAGGTAGGCAGATCTCTGTGAGATTGAGGCCAGCTTGGTCTACATAGCAAGTTCCAGGCCAGCTGGGGTTACAGGGGGAAATCCTGTCTGAATAAAAAAGAAAAAAAAAAACAAAAAAAACCCCCCGTGATCACGTGTTGACCTCTGGCTTCCACATGCATATGCATGAATATATGCTTGTAGCAAACACTACACATACACAGTATTTGGGTCCAAGTACATGTGCATTTTGTGTAGTGTTAGGAATGAAACCAAGACCTGTGGAAGTGTTCTTCCACTGAGCTACATCCCCAGCTTGAGTATGTATGTTTTAATAGTTCGTGCCACTCTGCCCTTTTTCTTCCGGGCAAGGTAGTGGAAGATGACCTTGAACTCCTGATCCTCTTCCACCTTTCAGAGTTGTGCTGGTTATAGATGGGCATTGCTAAGCTCAGGTTATATGGTGTTGGATATTGAACCCAGGGTTTCAGTGCCTTATTCTTTTTTTATTTTAATTAATCAGCAGTTAAGAACACTGACTGCTCTTGTAGAAGACCTGGGTTCGATTCCCAGCACCCACATGGCAGCTAACAACCATCCTAACTCCAAGTCCAGGAGATCTGATGCCCTCTTCTGACCTCGGAGGCCATTGCACGACACAGGTGCACTTACACACCATGTATGCAGTGTGTGCAGCATTGCACTCATACACATAAAATAAAAATAATAAAATATTTTTAAAAAGTTCCACTTAGAACTGCCATGGGTCAAGATTTTTGACTTGAATGTTATGTAACCTGAGGTGCCCCTGAACTGATGTCAGGAAGCCCTGGTGATAACTGCTCACGAATATACTGCACACAGCGGCCTAGACTGTACCACCTGTCACATCCCAGAATCCCAAATAAATGACCCGCCTAGAGTTCTGGTCTTTCAATCTCCTTCTGGGTAGCACCTCTTTAAGTCAGTCAACACACATTTTCTGAGGACCTACTATGTACAGAGCCTGTGCAGGCCCTGAGATTGTAAAATATTTATTTATTTTGTTTTTTTGAGACAGGATCTCCCTGTAGTCCCAGCTTGCCTGGATCTCACTTTGTAGACCAAGCTGGCCTCAATCTCAGAGTTCTGCCTGTCTCTGCCTCCCAAGTGCTGGGATTAAAGGAGTGAGCTACCACACCTGGCTATACCTTCTCTTTCTCAAATGATCTATTTTTTTCTATTTCAAAAATTTTAGTTTTGGGGCTGGAGAGATGGCTCAGCAGTTAAGAGCACCGACTGCTCTTTCAGAGGACCTGGGTTCGATTCCTAGCACCCACATGGCAGCTACGAACTGTCTTTAACTCTGGTTCCAGGGGAATCCGAAGCCCTCTTCTGACGTCAGCAGCGTCGCACGACCCGGGTGCATTCATATACACACAGGCAATACACTCCTACACATAAAATAAAAATAATAAAATATTAAAAAAAAAAGAATGGATATGATTTGCCATTAAAAAAAATTTTAGTTTTATTATTTAAAATTTTGTTTTTTTTGAGATGGTCTCTCTGCGTAACTCTGACTGGCCTGGAACTTTCTATATAGACTAGGCTGGCCTTGCACTTAGAGTTACATCTGTCTCTGCCTCCTGTGTGCTGGAATTAAAAGTGAGCACCATCGTGCCTAGACAGTATTTTTTTTAATTTTAAAAATAGTTACTTTGGTAGCTGGAGAGATGTCTCAGTGGTTAAGAGCACCGGCTGCTCTTGCAGAGGACCCAGGTTCAATTTCCCAACACTCACACGGAGCCTAACAACAGTCCATAACTGCAGTTCCAGGAATCCAATGTCCTCCTCTGACTTCTGTGGGCATTGCATGACATGGATGTAGTTACATACACTTACATGCAGACAATACACTCATATTGTTATGTGTATGAGTATTTTGCCTGCGTGTATATAGGTATACCACATTTGTGCAAAACTGCTGGAGGCCAGAAGAGGGCATTGGATTCCCTGGAACTAAAGTTAATGATGGTTTTTAGTCCCCATGTGGATGCTGGGAACCAAATCCCAGTCCTCTGCAAGAACAGCAAATGCTCTTAACCACTGAGCCATCTCTCCAGCTCCTTATTTTTTTTAAGATTTATTTTTATTTATGTGTATATGTGTATGTCTGCCATGTGTGTGAGGGTGCTCAAGGAGACCAGAAAAGGGTATTGGATCCCCTAGACCTGGAGTTATAGGTGGTTGTGAGCTGCCTAATATGGATGCTGGGAACCAAACTTGGGTTCTCTGCAAAAGCAGCAAACACTCTAAACTGCTAAACCATCTGTCCAGCCCTATAGCTACCATTTCTTTCTGTTTTATTGTCACATGTGATTGGACCTTGAACAGTGGCACTCTTGTCTCCCATTCAGGTGAAGTAATCTGTGAACCTCCCAACAACAAGCTGGACAAATTCAGCGGAACACTCTACTGGAAGGAAAACAAGTTCCCCCTGAGCAACCAGAACATGCTGCTCCGCGGCTGCGTGCTTCGAAACACCGAGTGGTGCTTTGGGCTCGTCATCTTTGCAGGTGAGCCTTGTAGCATCCAAAGGGCAAGGGTCAGTGATGCAGTTCTTCCTCAGAGATGGGAAACAGAACTCACTGGGTTGGTAACTTCATGAGGTAGAAAACCCTCATCCCTGAATACAGTCCTCTTATCCCCCTACTGCTTCCCTTCTGCCCTGATGTCTTCGGTCTAGAGATGAGTGTAGAAAACTACACTCGGGTTTCTTATTTGGCTTCCTATTCTTTTCTAGGTCCTGACACTAAGCTGATGCAGAACAGTGGCAGGACGAAGTTCAAAAGAACAAGTATTGATCGCCTAATGAATACACTGGTGCTCTGGGTAAGCGTCCTGGGCTGTTTCCACCTTCCTGTGGTCTCCTGATCTCCCCGCCAACTCTTTACTGGGCAGCAGTCAGGCTTCGGCTTTGCTCTGAACCTCTGGCAGGTTGGCTGCTCAAGGCCAGCGCTGATTTCAGACTCCTTTTAGACTCAGAAGATGTTATTTTAAAGAGCTTTAGGAACGTATGTGAATCAACAACGTAAAGAATGCTAAAATAAGCCACCGTTTCTGTGAGCCCCAGGTATCATGGTAACTTAGTGTAGCATGTGACCTTCTGTTAGCTTTTTCCAGGGACAAGGAGGCCTTCATGGAGTTGGAGAGAGAATTTAAAAAAGCTTTCCACTGGGAAGATGTTTAGCAAGGTCTTTCCCTTGACTGCTAAGGATGAAGGGATCCCAAGGGGGAAAGTTTCTGTGCTCATTTTTGGCAATTCCTGAATCCTTCCCTTGTTTGGCTAGAATCGGACTTCCTTGTTGAGTTTCCCTTCCCCTCTTGTTCCCCTTCTGCCAGCTGCCTGCCCCCCACACGCCATCTTGGTTTTAAAAAGGTTCATAGAAACTCAGGCTGAAAGAGTGAGGTTGTTCTCACACAAAGACTCCCTTCGCCCCCTGGTGGCCATTGGGCAGCCTGGCGTCCGCTTTTTAAAGTCTCAGCATTGGGGACAGCTTTGGAAGTAGCTGTTGGAAGCTAGGCAGTGGTCTGTACTATACTCCGCCTTCCTCCCTCGCTGTATGTACTACTACTCTCCTCTTACTTTCTCAGACAGGATCTTGATCTGTAGCCTAGATTGGCCTTGAACTCTAGAGCTTCCCAAGCCAGACATAGTGATTCACACCTGTAATCCAAGCATTTGGAAGGCTGAGTCAGGAGGATTGCCACAGGTTTGAAAACAGCCTGGATTACATAGGGAGATTTTGTCTCAAAACAAAAAAGTGATGAGCATGGTGTGGTGGGCAGCGCCTTTAATCCCAGAACTTGGGAGGCAGAGGCAGGTGGATCTTTGTGAGTTTGAGTCCAGCCAGGTCTACATAGTGAGTTCCAGGCCAGCCAGGGTTACATAGTGAGACCCTATCTGGGGGAAAAAAGTGAAAAAGGCTTGGGGCTATAACTTGGTGGTAGATTGGGCAGTGTGTAGAAGGCCCTGGGTTCAATCCCCTAATAGAAAAAAAAGGCAGTTTATATATGGCTTTAATTAGTGTATAATGGCATTTCTGTGAGCTTGTCTGGGCCAGTACAGGTAAATAGTTAATTCACAGTAAACTTTTTAAATATGTCAGAAGTAGCTCACCCCCACTCTTCCCACTTGGGAGTTACAGATTGGGAACTGCACTGGGTGTGGTGGTGCAAGCCTGTATTCCCAGCACTTATTTGGGAGGCAGAAGCAGGCAGATCTCTGTGAGTTCAAGGATAGCCTGGTCTACATAGTGAATTCTAGGCCAGCTGGAGCTACAGAGAGACCCTGTCTCAAAAAGACACCCCCCCCCAAAAAAAAAACCAAACAGATTGGGAGCTGCTTACCTATTTCAGCTTCCCCGTGATACTGATGGGAACATGTTCAGAGGGAAGACTGCTATAGTCATCAGCAGACAAGAACCTGCTGCAATTCTGAGCTGCTAGTAGAGCACACTGCTAAGCATGAGGATGCAGCGCTAAGGTCTTCGCCAATAAGCAAACTTCTTGGGGATGTGCTGGTACTGAGAGCTTCCTAAGGTCCTGCCTAGCCTGTACTTCTCGTTCCTCTGCAGATTTTTGGATTTCTGGTCTGCATGGGGGTGATCCTGGCCATTGGCAATGCCATCTGGGAGCACGAAGTTGGGACACGTTTCCAGGTCTACCTGCCCTGGGATGAGGCGGTGGACAGTGCCTTTTTTTCTGGCTTCCTCTCCTTCTGGTCCTATATCATCATTCTCAACACCGTTGTGCCCATTTCACTGTATGTCAGGTAGGTGCTTTCTTTACCCTCAGGTCTCTAGGGAGCCCAGATGGCTCCTTGGCAGACTTCTCTGTGAAGATGAAATCCCTGAGGAACAAGGAGTCCTCCCCTTCCTGTGATCATTTTATGTTCTCTGTGTATTTTTGTGTGCAAAAGAAACCTTTTACCAAAGATTCCTAGCACTTAGGATTATAGTAGAGTGGAAACTATCTTGATATACTCAGCACATGCTGTTGCATGCCTGTTCTGGAAAAGAAGCTTGACAGGTACAAAGAACTGAGTGGATTTCCTTCCCTCTCAAAGCTTAAGTCTGATAGAGGAAGAAAGCCCTACACATGTCATAAAACAGGAACAAGTGCCATAGAAGTCATTCTGCCTAGAGTGCTTTGTGTAAAACCAGGAGTACTGAAGATGTGTCTGTTGCCTTTGCCATCACAGTAGCAGATTGGCTGGGTTGGGATTAGGACCAGTGTCAGACCCCGAGGTCGAATGTGGGAGGCACTAAGTGTGTGAGGGATGGAAGAATGTTGCTCTCTAGCCTGCTTATCAGGAGTGGCTTCTGTCACAGGTAGGGATGTTGCACTGGAATGGGTGAAGGTAGAGCTGGGAAGGAGAGAAGAAAGAGGGCTGGAAATGAGAGTAAAGAGAGAGGAAGTTGAGAAAGGTTAGGGAATGGTCAGGAGCATAGACCATAGAGGTCTGGAAGCAGAAGCTTGCTTTTGATTATAGAGGATCTTGAATCTTTGTCTGGGGACCTTGTGCTTAATCAACATGAATGGTTTTTGAAAGCATCCCAAGAGTGTATTCTATGAACATCTTCATCCCCTGGATTCTATACATGCTGCATTATCAATGCTTCCTGGCTGTGGTGTGCAGCATGTATAGAATCCAGGGGATGGCCAGGATGGTGACTACATAGTGAGACCCTGTCTAAAAAAGGTAGGGAGGGGTGTGAGTCAGAGGTCCTAGGGTTAGTCTACCTACAGTTAGCCACATGACCTCAGACAAACCCACAGTCACTTAGGGCCTTCTCTATTTTTCCCAAGTGTAACGGGAACCTTGATACCTGTTTGCCTTTCTTCATATGGGGGTCCTTTGCTATAAAGTACTGAATTTCAAAATACATTAAAAAGTTAAATTACTATGTCAGTCTGGCCTGGTAGCTCATGCCTGTAATCACAGCACATGGAAGACTGAGGCAGAAGGACTGCCGTGTATTTGGGGCCAGCCTGGGCTACAAAATGAGACTCTGTCCCAAAAAACAAAAACAACAGCAATAGCAACAAAAAATTACTCTTCAGTTGGGTACTGGGTCTATCATTCTCACCGCCACTGTTTCCGCTGCTGTTTACATGCTCTCTTGCTTATGACCTGATTTTGTTTCCACGTTTGTGCTTTGCTGTTCCTGCTTTGTATTTAAGTTCACTTGATCTCTTGGCAGCTGCCTGAGAAAGTTTTCTTTCTAAGTCTCATCAGCATGTGAGTCTGGGGGAGGATGGGAAGGGTTGATATACTGTGTGGGGAAAGGGCATGACAATACTCCTATCTCACTTTTTTGCCTAGTCAGGGGATCCTGATAGGAGCCTCTGTCAAGTTGAATCAGGGTTCCAGATGTGTGGCCCATTGCTCGGCCATCCTGGACCCAAACAAGGGCCCTTTCTGGGAATGTTAACAGTGCCTTTCCCAAAGGTAATGGTTGACAAAGAAGAGGGTGGGAGGTGCTGAAAGCACCTGCCCTTGTGACTGTTACTCTCCCATTCTCCAGACCTCTGCTTCCTAGAGGAAGTCCCTCATTGTGGCCCAGGGTGGACATGAGGCCCTGTCTGTGTTGGGCAGGGAGTGGTGATGGGGCTGTGGAGCCTTCTTGGGCTTTTTCCCCAGCGTGGCCCCTTGGAGGTGGCATCTGTGTTGTTGCAGCATGCACAGTCCCTCATTATTTCTCTCTTTCTCTCCCTTCCTTCTTGCACTGTCTCTTGTTTTTCTCTGCATGGTTTCTGTACTTAGTGCTGAGGTAAGAACTGGCTGAGTGCCTTGTCTGCAGTCCCTCTTCCTCCTCTGCCTGTGCTGTCTGTCCTGCCTGCCCAGACCCTTTGCACCTTTTTGTCTGGAGAGCATCAGGAGGGTTGGGTTGGGGAGTTCCTTTGTCAGCTGTACATGGTCAGCTCCACCTGCAGACACCCCTTGCCCCTTCCCACCCAGGTTCCTGTGCCCAGGTGTCTTCTCCATTCCCGTTTCTCCCCAGGCCAAAAGCCTGCAGCCAAGATCCATGTAGGTGGAGCATTTCCTCCCCTCCCTGCTCCCCTAGCCTCACCTCCTGTCCCCTGTGCAGTGTGGAGGTCATCCGTCTGGGCCACAGCTACTTTATCAACTGGGACAAGAAGATGTTCTGCATGAAGAAGCGGACGCCCGCAGAGGCCCGTACCACCACCTTGAATGAAGAACTGGGCCAGGTGGAGTACATCTTCTCTGACAAGACAGGCACCCTCACTCAGAACATCATGGTCTTCAACAAGTGCTCCATCAATGGGCGCAGCTATGGTAAGGTGGTGCTGCTGGAGATGGGGATTGCTTCTTGCCCGGAAGGACAGTGGAACTTGGGCTCCCTCAGTTGTCTTGACATTGGGTTTTACTTCATTCTTCCTTGGTCTGAGGGGCCTTGAAAAGGTGTGTTCTGTATCTGGTGCCAGGAAACATACTGAGAGTCCTTTCCTTGTCCTCCTTGTTCTCCCTTGGTGCCCTTGCCCTGATCTCAGCTCTTGTACCAGGGGAGTGCCTAGGCTATTTGAAGTGAACCCCAAGACACTGGCTTCTGGGTATCCTGGCCAGGTTGGACCTTGGCTGCCTAATGAACAGACTCCCATGTTGCTGCCCATGTTGCTGCTCGGGGCCCTTGTGAGTCTTTGGAATGTAACCACAATCTTCCTGGTTTAGCCCTGTTGCAGTGGCCTTGTGGCTGAGCTTCTGGGATGGTGTGGAGCAGGGTGTGTGCAGGTGTGAGGTCCTTCTGTAACTGCTTTCTGTACTAACCCAGACCTGTGGCCAGTGTGTGAAGCTTTGTCTTCTGTCTGGGCCTGGAAGGTGCCAGACATCCTGGGAGTCCTGGAGTGCTTGTAGGGGCAGGCACAGAATTGGATCTGCCTTTGGAGGAGACTGCTAAGAGGTGGTAGGGATGGTAATCCATGGGCACCATGACCCTTGTGGCCAGGATCCTGGATTCTGGCATCCTGAGTGCCTATAATATGAGTATGGGTGGTATCCACATGATGGATAGGACTGAGGGTTCCGCACACCTGTGGGGTCTGGACAAGGCTTCCTCACTGCTCTGGAGAGCTCCAGTTCTGATGTTGCTTCTCTTTCTGGGCTGGCTGTATGTAGGTGACGTGTTTGATGTCCTGGGACACAAAGCTGAATTGGGAGAGGTAAGATCCAGTCCCCATGTTGTTCTGTGTATCAGTTAGATATAGGCTGGGAACATGTCCAGCAGTAGCTGGCATAGATAGGAGGAGTAATGTGTTATCTGGGTAGGAAAAGGAAAGTACTTGGAGGATGGACGTTTTAAGGAAGAACTGGTAGCAAAAGTGGAGAATTTGCTGGATGGGTGGTACATGCCTGTGCCCCCAGCACTTGGGAGGGCAGAGGCAGGAGGATAACAGCTTTGAGGCAAGCCTAGGTTATGTAGAGAGTTCCAGGCCATCTCAGGCTATATAGTGAGACCATCTCAAAGAAAAGAAAAGAAAAAATTCAGTTAAAATTTTGAGGCCCACAGTGGCTAGGATCTTGGGCTCTCCCTCTCAGAGGTAGAAGGGCAGGACAGTCACTTTCCTGGGATGCAGCCTGATAACGCAGCCTTTCCTGAGCCTTCTTGCTTGTTCCAGAGACCCGAACCTGTCGACTTCTCCTTTAATCCTCTGGCTGACAAGAAATTCTTATTTTGGGACCCAAGTCTCTTGGAGGCTGTCAAGATGGGGGACCCCCCAACACATGAGTTCTTCCGCCTCCTTTCTCTTTGTCACACTGTGATGTCAGAAGAAAAGGATGAAGGTGAGTTGAGGAACTGGTTCATTCTCTGGCCTAGCCCAGTTCATGTTCAAGTTCCTGAGCTCTGCTCTACAATGCTGCTGACCTGGGGCTTCCTGGGCAAGGCAGGTGGCTGGGAAGGTGGCCACTTATCCACCATGTTCTCCGTCCCCACCCAGGAGAGCTGTATTATAAAGCCCAGTCTCCAGATGAGGGGGCTCTGGTTACTGCAGCCAGGAACTTTGGTTTTGTGTTCCGCTCTCGTACTCCCAAAACAATTACTGTACACGAGCTGGGTACAGCCATCACCTATCAACTGCTGGCCATCCTGGACTTCAACAACATTCGTAAACGGATGTCAGTCATAGGTGAGGCCAGTACTGGAGAGATGGGGGGATTTGGGGCAGCAGATAGGCCTGGGATGAGTATGGTGTGCTAATAGACTCTTGGTAAACTTTAGTTTGGTGTTCTGTCCCTGTCTGAATTTTTCTGGAATTTTCTCCTCTTGTCCCATTTATAGTTCGGAATCCAGAAGGGAAAATTCGACTCTACTGTAAAGGAGCTGACACAATCCTGCTCGACAGACTCCATCACTCTACCCAGGAGCTGCTCAATAGCACCACTGACCACCTGAATGTAGGTGTGACAGGAAGGTTGGCCTGGGGTTTCTGCCACTTCAGCACTGGGTGTTGGCATGTGTTGTTTCCAAAAAAAAAAGAAAGTGTGTTTATTCATTTATTTGGTGTTTGATGTATGTGTGGACACATCAGAGGACAACTTGAAGGAACTGGTTCCTTCTTTCTACCATCTAGGTTCTGGGGCTTTAACTCCAGTCTTCAGGCTTGGCAGCAAGCACCCTTACCCATTGAGCCCTCTCACTAGCCCATGATGTCCTTTCCTTATGGTGGGTTGTTTTTTTTTATTTTGTTGTTGTTTTCAATGTTTTGTTATATTTATTTTGTATGTATGAGTGTTTTGTCTTGCCTGTAAGTGCACCATGCACACGCAGTGCCTGTGGAGGCCAGAAGAGGGCATCATATCATCTGAAACTGGAATTACAGATGGTTAGCTGCCAGTTGGGTGCCAGGAGCCAAACCTGGGTCCTTGGTAAGTTCAGCCAGTGCTTTTAACCACTGAGTCATCTCTTCAGCCTCAGGTTGTTTTGTTTTATTGAATACATTTAAGGTTTTTTTTTGGTCTTGTTGAGACAGGGTCTCCCTGTAGCCCCAGCTGACCTGGAACTCATTGTATAGGTTGGCCTCGAACTCAGAGCTCCGCCTGCCTCTGCCTCCCAAGTGCTGGGACTACACGCGTGTGCCACCACGCCCGGCCATTTAAAGTTTTGAAAGACAGATATATTTAAGGTCTCTCATAGTTCCTTGTTTCTGTGGTGAGAATACATTAATTAGCCAGGCCTGGTGTTGTACACTTATAATTCCAGCGTGTGGGAGTTGGAAGCAGGAAGATCAAGGCTTTAAGGTCAGCTTTGGCTACCTATCAAGCCTGGGCTACATGAGACCCTGCCTTAAAAAACCAACCAAGGCACTGGTGAGATGGCTCAGTAGGTAAAGGTGCTTGCTGCCAATCCAAAAGACCTGAGTGCAGTCCCCAGAATCCACATGGTGAAAGGAGAGAACTGACCTCTGCAAGCTGTCCTCTGACATCCACATGTGTTTTGTGACATGCTCATGTCTTTCCCCAACCCCGAAATAAACATTTAAAATACTAAACATTTAAAAAAAGAAAGAACATCTAACTTGTCTCATACGGATTTGAACTGTAGTGCTCATGCTGTACTATATTAGTTCTCTAGACTTCCTTGCCTGACAGTCCCGATTCTTCCTCCAGGAGTATGCAGGGGAAGGGCTGAGGACCCTGGTGCTGGCCTACAAGGACTTGGACGAAGAGTACTATGAAGAGTGGGCCAGGAGACGCCTACAAGCCAGCCTGGCCCAGGACAGCCGAGAAGACAGGCTGGCCAGCATCTATGAAGAGGTGGAGAGTGACATGATGGTAAGAGGGGGCCAGGTCAAGTGTGGGCAAGACAGGCTGGTGCCCATGGCTCTCGTCAGAAGCCCTTGTATTTTCAGCTGCTGGGTGCCACGGCCATTGAGGACAAGCTTCAGCAGGGGGTTCCAGAGACCATTGCCCTCCTAACTCTGGCCAACATCAAGATTTGGGTGCTAACCGGAGACAAGCAAGGTGAGAGAGCCCAGCTGGGCAGAAATGATGGCAGGTAGATACTAGTCCTGTTGTGCCCTTGCATGGAGCCAGTCGACCTGGTGGGAGGGTGTGAGGACCCTGGCAAGAGCCTGCCCATAACTCTTTGATTCTTTCTTGGCAGAGACAGCTGTGAACATTGGCTACTCCTGTAAGATGCTGACTGACGACATGACAGAGGTGTTCATAGTAACAGGTCACACGGTCTTAGAGGTGCGAGAGGAGCTCAGGTAAACCAGAGTCCCTAGGGAAGCAGGTGCCCTGGGCTATGCCCAGGGGCTGGGCAGTCTGGATTCCTCCTCCCTGCTGCTGTCCTGGAGCCTACCCAATTCATTCCTGACTTTACAGGAAAGCCCGGGAAAAGATGGTGGACTCGTCCCGCACTGTGGGCAATGGCTTCACTTACCAGGGGAAACTCTCTACTTCCAAGCTCACCTCTGTCCTGGAGGCTGTTGCTGGGGAATATGCCCTAATCATCAATGGGCACAGCCTGGTAAGGCTTGATCAGATCACCAGGTGGGAGAATGCTCTGACGTTATCGGTGTCGCCTGTAGCTCCTCGATTGTCTTGGCAGAGCTACTCAGCTCAGTACAGCCTTTGCATCTTATCTTGCTCTCAACCTCCCTTGACTTCAGAGAGGGAGGCTGTGGTCATCAAGGGCACGAAGAGCTGGTTTTCTGGGAAGGCTATTTCTCTCTATTCTCTGTTTCAGGCCCATGCATTGGAGGCTGACATGGAGCTAGAATTTCTGGAGACAGCATGTGCCTGCAAAGCTGTCATCTGCTGCCGAGTGACGCCCTTGCAGAAGGCACAAGTAGTGGAACTAGTTAAGAAGTACAAGAAGGCTGTGACGCTTGCCATTGGGGACGGGGCCAATGATGTCAGCATGATTAAAAGTGAGTGTGGGCCAGGCAGGAGGGCTGCAGGGCCGCCATCACTGAGGTCTCAGGACCAGGGGACAGTGACAGGGGAGGGCTGGCCTTCGGTGCAGTCTGGAGTGGACGACTGTCTTCATGCTTTGTCATCCTTTTTCTCTACAGCTGCTCACATTGGTGTCGGCATCAGCGGACAGGAAGGGATTCAGGCTGTCCTGGCGTCAGATTACTCCTTTTCACAGTTCAAGTTCCTGCAGCGCCTCCTGCTGGTGCATGGGCGCTGGTCCTACCTGCGCATGTGCAAGTTCCTCTGCTATTTCTTCTATAAGAACTTCGCTTTCACCATGGTCCACTTCTGGTTTGGCTTCTTCTGTGGTTTTTCAGCCCAGGTAGCAAGTGTTCCCCAACCTCTGTGTGCATATGTAAACTCCTTAAGGGGGACTGGGAAGGTGGCCCAGTGCATAAAAACACTTGTTATGCAGGCCAGAAGACTGAGTTCAGATCTTCAGGTCCCATGTAAAAATCAGTCACAGTAGTGTAAACATCTATTTTCCCTATGGGAAATGGCAGGTGGAGACAGGAGACTCTTTAGCTAGCCTGGCTTACACAGAGGCAAAGAGACTATCTCAAACAAGATTGAAAGGTAAGGGACCAAATCCTAAAGGTTGTTGTCTGATTTCACACACACACACACAGACACAGACACACACACACACACACACACACACACACACACACACACACCCCTTTCCCCAACAAGCACACTCACATCTGTCTCACACATGAATAATATAAAGACACTCCTTCAGGGCAAAGCATCTGTCTGTCCCGTAAATTGCCTCGGATCAT
>NW_008330926.1:4184212-4226182 GCF_000622305.1 Nannospalax galili | reverse complement strand
TCTCTCTCTCTCTCTCTCTCTCTCTCCTTCCTCAGCTGGGGCTACAGGGAGACCCTGTCTCAAAAAGACCAAAGAAAAAAAAAGTGTTGAGAATGGAGAAAGCTCAAGAAAATTGCTTATGGTTCCCTAGATGTTGCACAAGTGTCGTCTTTGTGTGTTCAGTCCTCTCTCGCCCATTCTCTTCCAGACTGTGTATGACCAGTACTTCATCACCTTGTATAACATCGTGTACACCTCCCTCCCTGTCCTGGCTATGGGGGTCTTTGACCAGGTACGGGGGGGTTGGTGACCAAGCAGGATGGTGAGGGCACAACTGTGAAAGTGTGGTTGGTGTAGTGGGTTTGGAGCAGTATATCCACTGCCTGTGGGCACCTCCAGTTAGGGAGGGAGTAGGGTTTCTCTCTGTCTTGACCCCAGGACCTATGACTCCCCTGGGTTACTGAACACAGATTGGTTGGGAGAAGCCGGTTTGAGCTTTGTTTTTGCTGTCAAAGACTTCAGAAAGAAGGAGCTAGGGACAGGGGCTGTCCTTGACCCCTGGAGTCAAAACAGGAGTTTCTGAGACTCTTCCCTCAACAGGATGTCCCGGAGCAGCGGAGCATGGAGTACCCTAAACTGTATGAGCCAGGCCAGCTGAACCTCCTCTTCAACAAGCGGGAGTTTTTCATCTGCATCGCCCAGGGCATCTACACCTCAGTTCTTATGTTCTTCATTCCCTATGGGGTGTTTGCAGAGGCCACGCGGCATGACGGCACCCAGCTGGCAGACTACCAGTCCTTCGCAGTCACTGTGGCCACATCACTGGTTATTGTGGTCAGTGTGCAGGTATGAGGCCGGGAGCTGCTCTCACTCAGGAAGGAGTGAGCCTTTCATCCTTGGAGCAGCCCTCACCATCACAGCCCTGTTTGTGAGGGTGGGGTAGGGGGTTTGGGGATGCTCTTGTTTGTCATAACTACTTTTTGCAGATTGGGCTGGATACTGGCTATTGGACAGCCATCAACCACTTCTTCATCTGGGGCAGCCTAGCTGTTTACTTTGCCATCCTCTTTGCCATGCACAGCAATGGGCTCTTTGACATGTTTCCAAACCAGTTCCGATTTGTTGGTAAGTATGGTTGCTTTTGAATCAGCGTGGAGTCAGAGCTGTTTTAGGACCAACAAGGGAGAGGCTAGTACTTTCCAAGGTTTGGTAGAGGATAAAGGAGTAGCTGGCCCAAGCCCTGTCCCCAAGGAGCTTCTGTCTGTGTTCATGAGAGTGGTGACCAGGGATGGCAGACTTCATGGTCAGCAAAGACAGTGCCAGTGGGTTGGCCAGGGATAGTCCCACAGAGGAGGCTGCTGTTAGTAAGCAAAGGCAGGAATGTGAAAGTGCCACTTGATTCTTAGAGAGGGCTTCAGCTAGGGTGGGGCAAAGAGCCACTCTCGGGAGGCAGAGGGAGAAGGGAGAGAGGTCTCCAAGTGCCAGGCTGTCAAGCGAGCTTTGCTTTTCTAGAAGCCTTCATTTATTTAGAGAAGACAGATGGTGTCAAAAGATTATTCTTTTCAAAAGATTGCTCCAGAAAGATGTAGTGGCACATGCCTGTAATCCCATCAGTTTAAGAAAAAGGTAGAGGTAAGAAGATCAGTTTAGGGTCATCCTTAGCTATATAGCATGTGTCAGACCCACCTGAGCAACATGAGATCCTGTCTTTAAAGAGAGACAAGAGCCGGCATGGTGGTGCACGCCTTCAATCCTAGCACTCGGGAGGCAGAGACAGGTGAAACTCTGTGAGTTTGAGGCCAGTCTGGTCTACAGTTCCAGGACAACTGGGGTGACAGGGAGACCCTGACTCAGAAAGACCAATAAAATAAAATAAAATAAATTTAAAAAAGAGAGGCTGGGAAGATGGCTCAGCAGTTAAGAGCACTGGCTGCTCTTGCAGAGGACTCGTTTGGTTCCCGGCACCCATCAGTAATTCCAGTTCCATGAGGTCTAACATCCTCTTCTGACCTCTGGGCATTGCATGTACATGGTGCCCTTACATACATGTAGGCAAAACACTCATATACATAAAAAAGGAAAGGAAGGAAGGAAGATGAGTTGGGAGCATAGCTCAGCAGAGTGCTTCTCTTCATGCATAAGACCCTGGCTTCTAGCTCTAGCAGAGCAAAAATAAAGGTTTATAGTTGTGATAGGAAGGCATCGGAGGGTTTGAACAAGGAAGTATTTATAAACAAACTGTTTGAGGCAAGGTCTCACTGTGTAGTCCTCGCTGTCCTCAAACTCACAGAGATTTACCTGCTCTACCTCCCCTAAGTGCTGGAATTAAAGGCGTGTGCCGTGGCAACTGGCATCCATTTCTATTTTATTTATTTATTTATTTATTCATTCATTTTTACTTACTTTACTTACTTAATTTATGAATGACAAGGTCTCCCTAGCCCAGGCTTAGCACAATTTCTATTTTTTTTATTGTTGTTGTTTTTGATCTTTTTGAAGCAGGTCTCCCTGTAGCCCCAGGTCTTCTGGAACTTGCTATATAGACCACGCTGACCTCTGCCTCCCAAGTGCTGGGACTAAAGGCGTGTGCCACCATGACTAGTTTCAGTTTGTTTTTAAAGGGTCACTTTTACCATTTGTGGAAAATCAAGTGGAGGGCTCCCCAGGGAAACAGGGAGTGCAGTTACTAGGAATCCAAGTAGGACTTGTGCTCTTGGATTTAGTGAAATGTGGGATCCTTAGATATTTAGAAAATGGAGCCAATGGGCTGGAGAAGTGGCTCAGTGGTTCAGAGCACTGGTGGTTCTTGCAGAGGACCAAGGTTTGATCCCTAGCACCCACATGGAAGCCCTCTTCTGATTTCATTGGCATTGTATGAAATGGGTGCACTTACATACATGCAGGCAATACACTGATACATTTAAAAATAATGAAAACAGAACATTTAAAAAAAGAAAATGGAGCCATCAGGAAGAGTAAGGTGGGAGGCAGGATTTCTAGTTTTTGGGCTAGATGATTGGTAACATTTCTCTAGCTGAGAAAGATATAGGTTTGGGGTGGAAGAGACAGCACATTGAGCTTCCAAGATACCTGTTGGGTGTTCTACAGAGATACCAATTAAGGTGTGTGAGGAGTCAGCTCTGGAGTTTTGGGACAGTTTGAGACCAGAGTCACATTTGGAGATAAGATTTAGGGGACGGGCAGAGATGAGGGAAGTCAAAGGTGGCTTGGGTTTTGAGGTTAGGAACATGCAACCACCAGAAATAGTGAGGAGTTTGCCCTGCTGTCTTCTTCATGACTCCTGTGCCCTCAGGGAATGCCCAGAACACACTGGCCCAGCCCACTGTGTGGCTCACCATCATGCTCACCACAGCTGTCTGCATCATGCCGGTGGTTGCCTTCCGCTTCCTCAGGCTCAGCTTGAAGCCGGATCTCTCTGACACGGTGAGAAGCCTGGCCTGGCAAAGCTGGCTGTAGGCCTTGGGGGACAGCTGCAGTGTGGCAGGAAAGACTTGCTCTGCTTGTGTGCTGTGCAGCTCTGGTTGGGCTGTGATGGCCCTCTGTTCTGTGCCACACGGCCCCAGAAGTTCCTGTGCTGGCTCTCCCCTGGGCCCCTGTTCCCTTGCTCTGCCCACCTGGTGCTCTGGGCTCCTGCCCCATGGCTGTGCCTGATGTTGCCAGGCCGACACTGAAAGACTCTCATTTCCCATGCCCCTGACCAGGTCCGCTACACACAGCTGGTGAGGAAGAAGCAGAAGGCTCAGCACCGCTGTATGCGGCGGGTGGGCCGCACTGGCTCCCGGCGCTCGGGCTACGCCTTCTCCCACCAGGAAGGCTTCGGGGAGCTCATTATGTCTGGCAAGAACATGCGGCTCAGCTCCCTCGCCCTCTCTAGCTTCACCACACGCTCCAGCTCCAGCTGGATCGAGAGCCTGCGCAGGAAGAAAAGTGACAGTGCCAGCAGTCCCGGTGGTGGAGGGGCTGATAAGCCCCTCAAGGGGTGAAGACCTGGACTGGGACAGCCTGTGCCTGGAACCAGAGCTTGCAGGACCAGCTTCTGGGAACTGCTGGTCCTCCTTCCCCTGCTGGACTGCCTTGATGGCTCACCAGCTTGGAGAGATAGAGAGAGTGGGCCCCAAGGGCAGAGCAGGGCTGTAGCCCATGGAAAGCTGCCTTGTGTGGAACCACGTGTGGAACCAAAAAAACGGGAAAACTGAGATTGGGTCTGCCCCTGTCCTGCTCGGGAGCTGGCAGGGAGACTAATCTCTGTATTTTTTTACTCCTTTTCCCCAGTGGGGCCCTTGTGTCCCTGTTCCTGAATTACACAAGAATGTATCATGCCGGGAAGCCAGAGACCTGCTGGGGCCTCTGGGCCCCTCACATTGTGTTATGTCTTCTTGGTTTGTGTTTGTGTGTTTGCTTTTGTCTTTTTTATTTGGCAAGTGGAGGCGGCCTTCATGTGACTTTATGTTGTGGTTGGTGTTTTAACTCTCCTGAGAAGGAGACTGGCACACACTGAGATGCCCCCACCTGGTGGAGTGGCTTGGGAGGGGCCACATCTCATGGGTCACCCTTAGGGCCCTAGTGCCCTCATGTGGTAGAGGAGCCATCAGAGAGGGAGAAACTGTCAGACAGAGGATAGCAGGAGTCTGAAGGAAGAGTTTGGTTCTGTCTCCTTCCTCACCTGGAGTGAAGTGCTGTGGTCTCTCCATGCACATGGCAGGTTCTGGAGTCTCTAAGTCCTGCTGGTATTGGGCTGGAGCTCAGAAAAGTGTTCCCATCATTCTCAGTGAGCTAAGGCTGAGGATGAAATGTGCTGAGGGAGGAAAAGTAGTTTTCTTAAATTTTAAATTTATTCCCAAATTCCTTAGCATACTTGCTTCCAACTTCCTTTCTCCCTCATCTGGTGCTGTCCTGCACCTGTCCCTGAGGGACTGAAAGGGGAAGCTGGTTTCTGCTGCTTTGGCCCAGTAAATAAGCCCCCCACCCCCACTCTCTAGTCTCAGCCCCAGGGAGGAGCTGTTCAGCCAGGCCAAATGTGGATGTCACAGTTGAACCCACTTCGTAGCCTGGCTCCCTAAGTAAGGTACTTCTCAAGTTAGTTGCTACCTAGTCAGCTTCCAGAAGAATCCTTTCCCCATGTTTGGTAGCTGAGGAGTAAGGGGCCGGGTACATGAAGAATGGTGTTGAGCTGAGTGGGGTACAAGAGTCTAAATGTTCTGTGTGGGAGCTTCAGAGGAGCTGGAGGTGGCCTGCAGTGTAGTTGAGGCTGGGTGGGTGGGGAGTAGGGGAACGGGGACCCTTGACAGGGAAACCCCTTTCGGCCACACAGTTTACAAGCCCAATATCATGTCTGTTTGTGTGTCTCTTAAGGGGAAAGTGATTTTTATACCAAAGAGGAAATGATTTTTTTTTCATATTTGGTTTGTCTATATTATATAAATACACACACATATATATATATATACAGCTATATATATTATTTTTTTGGTTCTCTCTCATTTTTTAGGGAGGGAGGAAAGTATCAAGTTGCATTGAGCTGTAATTAAGGAACATTCTGTATAATTTATGACACATTTCTATAATTGAAAAATTATCATTTTATGGATATAAAGATGCCTTTTTATAAAATTAAAATTTCTGAGAAGTGGGTAATCTGTCTCTTTTCTGATGTTTAATGAAGAGGGTAAAAGTGAAGACAAACTCAAGTGAGATTGAGAGAGTACATCTGGTGCAGCCGACGAGTCTGGGGCGGCGCCTCTGTGTGCCTCCTGGGTTTGAGCTTACACAGCTCTATATGGGCTGTGGGTGGTGCTGAGACAAGGTAGAAGGGCTTTGTGTTCAGTCGTCAGTCTTCCCGCCTCAGCTTCTGAGTAGCTGGGATTCCAGGCATTCACCACCAGGTTCTGATTTTTTTTTTTTTCAATCCCCTTCTCATTTCTTTTCCCCTGACCACAGACTCATAGCGTCACAGCGGCTTCCTGGATCTTCAGATGATTCTCAAGGAGCCTAAGTATTACTAAATATTGACTCCACAGGGCTTAGGTAAAGGCACACTCCTTGCTCCTGGGACAGGTGGGACCACGGTGGTGGACTGAGGACGTAGAGATGCTGCTGGGAGCCCTCAGCAACCCCTGAGCTGTGTCACCCCCTGCGCTAACCAGTCTGTTCTGCCATGAGGGAGTGCCTTCTCCCCTTCTTTTTCAGAAGTGGAGTTCCAAAGAAGTGCTAAGCTCAGAGGGAAGGCATGAAGACCAGCTTCCTCCTTCCAGAAGAGAGGCTGAGACGGGAGGATTGCCTTGAGTTTGAGACCAGCTTTGGCAATATAGCAAGACTGTTATAAACAAACAAGCCAGGGCAAGAAGAGAGCCCCAACCCTGGGAACAGTCTGTGGCTGCCTCTGCATAGGAAAACTGCCCAGCCTGCAACAGCCCTAAGCTTCAAGCAGCAAAGTACAACCAGCCTTAGTCCCCTTCAACCTCCTCAGGCCAAGCTTTTACTCCCACCCTAAGGTTAACACTTTTCCCATGAATGATGGGCCCTTGGCTCCTGAGACTTCATATCAGACCTACTGTGTGGTGTTCCAGGACAGAGAACCAGTCAGCTACAAAGAGAACAAGCTTCCTCCTCCTTAGCTGGCATGACACACTTTTTTTTTTTTTCCCATGTCTCCTCTCTTTGGTGAGTCTTGTTATATAACTCAGGCTGGTCTTGAACTCACACACTGATCCTCCTACCTGAGCTTCCCAAATGCTGGGATTACAGGCAAAAGATACCACTACCACACCAGGTATCTTTTTTTTTTTTTTGACAGGTTCTTACTGCCTGGAACTCCTCATAGACCAGGCTGGCCCAAAACTTCCTGGAGTCCTCCAGCCTGTCTCTAATGCTGGATTCTGAGCATTTACCACCAAAACTGGTATAGACATGTTTTCCTTTCTCTGTATGAAGGAGCTTCTATGGGTCTGCACCCACACTGATTTGTTATTCTCCTCCTTGCCTCAGCCGTACCCTGGACTCCTAATCCCTTGTTTGTAAGAGAGCTTGGGCTCTGAATGTCTTTGGCCCCACCATTGTCCCAGTGCTAGCTCTGCAGGTGCCAAATCTGACTAACGTCCTCACAGTTCTTCCTTGGCATCCCTGCTTTTGTTTTTCATTTTTATTTTACACATCTATACATATAAAATTTAATATATATAATATTGGAAAAGGACCTGACTCTGTAACCAAGACTGGTTTGAAACCCCAATGCTTTTATGCAGGAAGCAGTTAAATGTGCGGGCACCGGCCCTCAAAAGCAGAGCCCCAGCCTTTTATTGCCCTTTACAGTTCCGCTTCCTTGTCTCCCATGTCTGATAGCTCAGATCCTGATCGGGTACTGTGTGCTACAATGTCATGACAGTCAGAACTGTGCACTGCACTCAGGCTCAGACCATGCTGCAATTTTCTTTATTTGTTCAGGGGGATTCCACCACAACTGCACCTGGCTGACCTCCCTGTTCCTGAGAGCATTCATCTCAAATAAATAACTAATCATCTACCCATCTGTTCTGGAAGAGTTCCACCTCTGAAATTTCACAATTTGGAATATGACCCTCCAGATCCTTTGGTTTCTCTGCCGTCTGCTCCTGCTCCTAGGACATTATCCCTCCCTTTTATCCAAGCCTCTTCCTTCTTTTCTTATATTTCCTTTCCTTATATTCTTTCTTTAAAAAATTGGGAGGGGGGGTTGAGACAGGATCTCCCTGTAGACCCAGTTGTTCTGGATCTTGCTATGCTTCTGCCCTCCAAGTGCTGGGACTAAAGGCATGTGTCACCACACCTGGCTTATACGGATTTTTTGGTTGATTTATTTTTATTCTATGTGTATGAGTGATATGTCTGCATGTGCACCTGTATCATGCGGTGCCAGAGGAGGACAGAAGAAGGCATTAGATCCCCTGTAACTGAAGTTATGGATGGGTGTTAGCCGCCATGTGGGTGCTGAGACTTGAACCTGGATCTTGTGCAAGGGCAGCCAGTGCTTTTAACCACTGAGCCACCTCTCCAGCCCCTATATTGATTATTTTTAATTATGTATATGTATGTGTATGTGTGGGTATGCACGTGAGTGTGTGGTACCCACAGAGGCCAGAAGAGGGCACCTGATACTGTGGAGCTGGAGTTACAGACAGTTGTGAGCTCCCTTATACAGGTGCTGGGAACCTGACTTTGGCTCTCTGCAAGAGTAGTACAAACTCTTGCTGGGCATGTCACATGCCTTTAATCCCAGCACTCAGGAGGCAGAGGCAGGTGGATAGCTGTGAGTTCAAGGCCAGCCGGGTCTACATAGTGAGTTCCTAGGCCAACTGGGGCTACTGTGAGACCCTGTCCCGAAAACCTTCAGCCCCTTACATCCTTTTTTCATTCTTTCCCTTTATGGTGGTGGTGTGGGAGTGGTACATGCATATGTATCTGTGTTTGTGTTTGCATGTACCCCCATGTGTGCCTGTGCATGTACATATAGAGGCAAGAACAGCAGATTTGGTGTCTTCCTCTATTGCTCTCTACCTTACTGTCTCAAGACAGGGTCCTTACTGAACCAGAAGCCCACAGGGTCAGCTAGGCGGCCAGCCAGGAAGCTCCAGGGATCTGCCCATCTTCTATTGTCCTCTTGAATGCTGGGGTTACAGGCACTTGCAGCCACGCCCTGCTTTTTACGTGGGTGCAGGGGATTTAAACTCAGGTCTTTGTGCTTGCAAAGCAAACATACTTATCACCATGCCACCTTGCAGTCCCTTTTCATTTTGACAAGTTCTCACTATGTTTGTTGTCAGGCCGATCTTGAACTCATAAGCTTTAAGTGTTACTTCTGCTTCAGCCTCTAGCTCTTTAGTCGCCCATGCACCAGCACACCAGCAATTTACTTCTTTTCTCTGAGCCCTTACTTGGCTTACTCAGAAGCTCTGTCAGGCTGTGGCTGTGGAGTGTGGAATGTGAAAGGAGGGCAGAGGAGCAAGTGCTCAGGGGCCTCTCTCAGCAGGCCTTCAGCACAGTAACATTCATTCCCCCTCCCGTTTTCTTCCCTCCTCCCCATCCTTCCCACCCTACACTCAGCACATGATTATGTATTTTACCTTCTAGAAATGATTAAACTGCAATTCCTGCACCACTATTTCACAGTGCTATGGATCGCTCCAACAGCACATCTCTGCCCCAAAGATGGGCCATTAGTTGAGACTCAAAAAAATTATCCAAGCCAGGTGTGGTGCCTCATACCTGTAATCCTAGCGCTCAGGAAGTTCAGGCAGGAAAAGCACCTTGAGTATGAGAACAGCCTGTGCTAGATAGAGAATTTTAGGCCACACTAGACTACATAGTGAGATCTGACTTTAAAAAAAGTCTTGCTGGGTGTGGTGGCACATGCCTTTAGTCCCAGCACTTGGGAGGCAGAGGCAGGCAGATCTCTGTGAGTTTGAGGCCAGTCTGGTCTACATAGTGAGTTCCAGGTAGCTGGGACTACAGGGAGACCCTGTTAAAAAAAAAAAAAAAAAAAAAAAAAAAAAAAAAAGAAGTCTTGTCAGGCACAGTGTGCATGGCTTTAATCCCAGCACTCAGAGGCAGGTGGATCTCTGAGTTTAAGGCCAGCCTGGTCTACGTAGTGAGTTCCAAGCCAGCTGGGGCTACTGGGAGACCCTGTCTCCAAAAAAATTAAAAAAAAAGTCTTCGGGCAGAAAGACTTGATATGCCACCTTCTTGTCTGTTGCAAGAGAACAGAGACCAAACGGAAATGGTTCTACAGGCCAGATGCCTGGGACCCTTCTCATATAGCAATGGTGTCAGCATACGCAGCACAGAACTGTGGAAATGAACAGCAAGTCCCAAACTTAGTCGAAGAATTATTGGCAGCTGATTACTGCTGGGTGAGGAAGAGCTGATCTTCACAAAGGGAGAGACTAGATAGGCTGACTAAACCCCAGTGGATGAACTTGCACTGAGAGACATCTCCAGAGACTAACTCTACATAATAGGCCTTAACGCAAATGACAGAATGTATGAACTGCAATGTGTGTGGGAGGAGCTATGGGAGGGTGCCAAAGGGGAAGGGGAACGGGGAGTATAAAGATGATTTTATGTATGAAATTCAAAAAAAAAGAACAGAGACCAAAGCACTAAGGTTAGACAGACAGGCAGCTACAGCACTCCCTGTTGCTACTCCCTGGGGCACAAGGGAGGGAGTCCCTGAGACAGACTCAGGACTGTAGACCTTGGTCTCCAGTCTAGAGGGAGTCAGTCATTGGGAGGCTCCTGCCCTTGGTCCCTGGAGGTTTGGAATGAAGGGAGGCACCGAATTTCTCCTTATCTCTGTTCTGGGAGCAAAGTCAAGGAAAACTGCACCTGAATTCTACACAGTGTGGGGAGAGTTTGTAGATGTGCATCCTGAGGCTGAAGCGAGGATGACTGGCTATGCTCAGAAAGAGAAGTAGTGTTCTGTGCTGGGCTTCGGTCAAGTCTCTTCCCAGCTGTCTGCACCTTCTCTTTTGGGCTGTGCCCTGCCTCCACGTCGGAGAAGGACTCCCAGGAACACCCACAGAAGTTGCTCTGTGGAGACCTCCCCACAACTGTTAGGATCATGGATAAGGACTGCTCCCCGCTCCTGCCTGATGTTGGGGACCCCTGCTGTTTAGGGTAGCAGTCTCCCCATGTCCGGATAGCCGCAAGCCGGATCGGTGCAAATGGGGAGACTCCCCTTCTCAGCGGAGAGCCTGCTGGGCGCCTTCTGCTCTCCTCCGACTTACTTTTGAAATGCCCATCACAAGATACATGCCCTCCGGCACAGGAGCTACCAGGTTTTAATCAGGCATTGTCTGATAGCCTGATAGAAGCCCACCGCCCTATGTAAATGAAGCATTCCAGGAGCACCTATCAGCTAAGGCTTCTTCTATTGTCTCCACACTATAAATAGTCCTAGTTTTACCCCAATAAAGTTGGAGCTGGAGCTGAATCATGACCCGGCAGCTGACGGATGTCGAACACAGAGGGAGTGCTCAGTAGATTGGGATGGAACCCGACTGGGTAGCTGACAGCGGTCCTCCAGAGCCAGGCCAGTAGCGGAGAGTCTCAGCAGACGCGGTGCGGGGGACCGCCCCACGTCCCCCCACCCGGCAGCTGACGGATGTCGAACACAGAGGGAGTGCTCAGTAGATTGGGACGGAACCCGACTGGGTAGCTGACAGCGGTCCTCCAGAGCCGCCAGGCCGGTAGCGGAGAGTCTCAGCAGACTTGGTGCGGGGGACCGCCCCACGTCCCCCTAGCTGCGCGAGGGAGACCGGTGCCACGCCCAGCAGCTGGCGCTCCGCGAAACCTGCACGCCCATACCTAGGAGAAGGAGACATGGCCTTGACTCTCTCTGCCTGTGGAACTAGTGGTGGCTCAGCATCCTCATCACCAATGGTTGGTTGTTAATTGCTTTGGCTCAGGTGCACCTTTGACAGTCCTGTGAAAGTGGTCCTGCATAGAGCTGTCCATTCAGCAATGCTGTAAAGACAGGCGGCCCAGAATGTTCATGGGTTGCAGGCCAAAGGAGGAACTCTCCCACTCCAAGTCTAGGAATGGAGGAAAAATGAGGTCAGGCTAACAGCCAGTCAAGGGACTTTATGTCCTCCTTAAGAGATGCATCCCTGCAACAGTGTGGAAGACCAGATTCCAGTTAGAACCTGCTAACCTTGCCCCTCTCTTCCCATTCCCCTCTCCCTGCTGCCCTGTGAGGCATCCTGCATGCACAGAGTCACCCCAGTTCACAGGTTCAGCACTCCAAACAGCTGTTCCTGGCACCTTTTGGGGCTAGGTGTACAGGCTAGCAGAGCGGGCTCTGTGGACCAGACTGTGACACAAGGCCCAGAGACACTGGAAATGGATGATTGCTGCTTGGGCATAAACTCTCAAGAGTCTAGAACAGCTGGAGAGGAGGGTGTGCTCAGTGGTACAGTGCTCTTCTACAGTGTACCAGGCTCTGGATTCCATCCCCAGCACTGAAGACAGGAGAAGGAGAAAGAAAACACTTTCAGTCTGTGATGGTTTGACAAAAAATGATCAAGAGAAAGTAAACAACAAACAAACAAACAGAAAACCCCACTCCACTCTGCTGGCTATGGCCCTGGTCTGTAATCCCAGCCCTTTGGAGGCTGAGGCAGGGTCAGGAGTACAAGGTCAGCCTCTGCTACATAGCAAGTTTGTGGCCAGCCTCGGGCTGTATGAGACCTTGTCTCAAAAAAACAACAAAAACACTTTTCTTTCAATAGAATCTGGAGAGTTGGCTTTGTAGCTCAGTGGTAAGGCACTTGCTTAGCATGTTGAAAGTTGAATTACCAGTGCCAGAAAAGAAAACAAAAGCCAGAAAATCAAACGGAGCCTTAATATTTTAAAAATATGGGGGTTGGGGATTTAGCTTAGTGGTAGAGCATTTGCTTAGCAAGTGCAAGGCCTTGGGTTTGGTCCTCAGATCTGAAAAAAAATTTATTATTATTATTTTTTCAAAAGCATTTCCCCCCCAAAAGCACTTAAAATTTTTAAAATTTATTATTTTTATTTTATGTGTATTCATGTATTGCCTGCATGTAGGTAAGTGCACTGGTGTCATGCAATGGCCACAGAGGACAGAAGAGGCTGTCGGATTCCCTGGAACTGGAGTTATGGACAGGTGTTAGCTGCTATGTGGGTGCTGGGATTTGAACCCGGGTCTTCTGCAAGAACATTCAGTGTTCTTAACTGCTGAGCCATCTCTCCAGCTCCTTATTTATTATTTTTATTTTATATGTATGAGTGTATTGCCTACCTGTATGTAAGTGCATCCGTGTTGTGCAATGCCCAGGGAGGTCAGAAGAGGGCTTTAGATCCCCCTGGAACTGGAGTTATGGATGGTTGTTAGCTGCCATGTGGGTGCTGGGACTCAAACCCAGGTTCTTTGCAAGAGCAGCTAGTGATCTTAACTGCTGAGTCATCTCTCCAGCCCCTGGCCTCAAGCTTTTGGGCTCAAGTGATTTTACTGCCTCAGCCCTAGAGTGGCTAACACTAGAGGTACACGCCACCATAAACAGCTATAACTTCAGTTTTAGTTTTTCTAGATTTTTTTTTTTCTGGATTTTTTTTGAGACAGTGTTTCCCTGTAGTCCCAACTGGGCTAGAACTCACTACGTAAACTAGACTGGCCTGGATCTCAAAAAGATCCTCCTGTCCCTGCCTCCTGAGTGCTGGGATTAAAGGCATTCAGCCACCACACCCAGTTATTTTTTTAATTTTTTTAGGTGTATGAGTGTATTGCCTGCATGCATGTGAGTGCGCCTGTGTCATGCAATGCCTCAGAGTCAGAAGAGAGCTTTGGATTCCCCTGGAACTGGAGTTAAGAACGGTTTGTAGCCACCATGTGGGTGCTGGGAATCGAAACTGGGTCCTCTGCAAGAGCAGTCAGTGCTCTTAACCACTGAGCCATCTCTCCAGCACCCCCAAATTTTTTAAAAAGTAAATTAAAAAAATGCAATAGAACTCAAGAAATCCTAGACCTAGAATAAATTTTTGTTTTTTAAAAAATTACATTTATATAGCCGGGCGTGGTGGTGCGCGCCTTTAATCCCAGCACTTGGGAGGCAGAGGCAGGTGGATCATTGTGAGTTTGAGGACAGCTTGGTCTACATAGTGAGTTCCAGGACAGCTGGGGCTACAAGGAGACCCTGTCTCAAAAAGACAAAAAAAAATTATATAGCCTTTTATAATTTATAAAACCTGATATGGTGGTACAGACCTTTAATCTCAGCACTCAGGAGACAGAAACAAGAGGATCTCCATGAGATCAAAGCCAGCCTGGTCTTTATAGTGAGTTCTAGGCCAGCTAGGGCTACAGGGAGATCCTTTCTCAAAAAGACAATAAATAAATAAGTAAATTAATTAATTAATCAATCAATAAAAAATGTATATCTAGCTGGGTGTGGTGGTGCACGCCTTTAATCCCAGCACTTGGGAGGCAGAGGCAGGCAGATCTTTGTGAGTTCGAGGCCAGCCTGGTCTACATAGTGAGTTTCAGGACAGCTGGGGCTACAAGGCAGACCCTGTCTCAAAAAAGACCCCCCCCCAAAATGTATATCTATGTAGATATAGTGTGTGTAATTACATTTTTATATTTAGTGTGTGCAATTATATATATATATATTGTGTGTGTGTGTGTGTGTGTGTGTGTGTGTGTGTGTATGTGTGTGCTGAGTGTGCCTCTCCACTGAGGCAGTCAGTGGAGACCTCTCCTGTCCCCAACCAGGCTCTGATCCCACCCTCCTTCAGGAATGGAGTAGGTAGGTAGTAAAGGCACAAAGGGAGGCACTTTATTGTCAATTCAGGATTGACAACCTTAAATGGGACCGGACAACTTAAAGCAGATCACCACTGGGAAGTTAGCATGGCAGCAGAGAGCAGACACAGCTCTGAGAAGTGGTACATACAGCTCAAAGCTCTCAGACCTTGAACTTGGGGAGCAAGTCTGCAGCTCTGAGAAGTGTTCAGCTCCTGGTAGGGTCAAGGGAAGAACCTTGAGTCACCACAAGTTGAGAAAAGTTCACAATCAAATCTGTCTCTGAGATGTTTGTTAAAATGTTTCCATCATTTCCATCATTTCTGTGGTTCCCACTTATTTGGGGCTGCTCCTGCACTGACAGCAGACTGATCCCCACTTGAGCCTGGGGCTCCTGCCCACAGTCAGAAAACTGTCACAAAGCTCTGTATCAGCCCCTACCACCCACCCCCTAGCACCACAGGGCCAGTGAGGACAACTTACGGGAGTCAGTTCTGTCCTTCCACCATGTTAGTCCTGAGTCAGATTTGGTAGCGTGTCTCACTAGCTTGATTTGTTTTGTTTTGTTGTTGTTGTTGGTGGTGGTGTGAATGTGTGTTTGTGTGCATGTATTTTAAGGCAGAAAGAGTTTATTTTGGCTTACAGTTACAGAGGAACAGAGACCATCATGTTAGGGAAGGCATGACACCAGGAGCAAAAGCTGACAGATCACACTGCATCTGCTCACAGGAAGCAGAGCTGGTTTGCGTTTGTTTGTTTGTTTGTTTTTTTGAAATAGGATCTCTCTGTAACCCCAGCTGGCCTAGAACTTGTTAGGTAGACCAGGGCGGTTTTGAGCTTAGAGATCTACCTGCCTCTGCCTCCTGAGTGCTGGGATCAAAGGCATGTGCCACCATGCCCAGCTGTTTTTGGTAGTTTAGGCTAGTCATCCTCCTGTCTTAGTCTCCCAGTGCAGTAAGTTAAAATTTAAATGTGTTGGCCTTTTAGGAAAACTTTAGATATTTGTTGGAAGTAAAACTTAAGGGGAAAATCATGTAGTTTTTTTTTTTTTTTTTTAGCTTTTAATTAAAGGAATGCCTAGTTGCCAGATGATATCAGACTAGCACACAGCACAGAAACTGTAACACACGTTACATTTTTTTTCTTGGCTTTTTTTTTTTTTTTTGAGAGAGAGGGTCTCCCTGTAGCCCCAGCTGGCCTGGAACTCACTATGTAGCCCAGGTTTACCTCCAATTTGGAAAAATCCTCCTGCCTCAGTCTCTCATGTTCTGGGATTATAGGTCTGCACCACCTACCTAGCCAACATTAAAACTTTTAAATGGAACATACAGTTTTTACTATTTGACATCTAAACACAGAGTGCATTAAGAAGTGAGTATCAAGAGCCAGGCGTGGTGGCGCATGCCTTTAAGCCTAGTACTCAGGAGGCAGAGGCAAGCGGATCTCTGTGAAATCCAGGCCAGCCTGATCTACATGGCAAGTTCCAGGCCAGCTGGGGATACAGGGAGACCTTATCTCAAAAAGACCAGAAAAAAAAAATCAAGGATGTACTGATAAACCCTTAGGATTATGTTGTGAACTGAAGTGTATCCTCTCCCCCAATTCATGTGTTGAAGCCCTTTTGACATTGTGACCCAACTTTATCATCTGCAAAGTCATAATCAAGAGCCACACAATCCAATTATTAAAAACTTGCAAAATAACGCATAATCTTTGAAGCAAATTTACAATTTTGTGGATGGCCACATTCGTAGACATCCTTGACTGAATAAGGCCCAAGGACTGAGGTTAGACACACAGGTGGGGCCTCACCCCTAATGTTGCTGTGTTTTGGAGTACAGAAGTGAGGTGAAGAAGGTCACTGATCTGATAGGTTTAGTGTTCATACAAGAAGAGATACGTAGCCAGGAATGGCTGGCACATGCCTATAGTCCCAGCATTTAGGTGGTAGAGGCAGGAGGATCAGGAATTTAAGTCCAGCTTCAGATACACAATGAATTTGAGGACAGTATGAGTGAGCTATGTGAGACCCTGTTTCAAAAACCAAAAACCAAACTCAAAAAGAGACATCATCGAGTTCTCCCTCTATCTCTTCATATGTATTGAGGGAAGGTCATACAAGGACAAAGTAACTGTCTACAGCCAGAGAGACAGCCCGTACCAGAACCCTAGCGCTTCAGCAGGACTGAAAAACAATACCCAGTGTTTAAGTCTCCAGGCCTGTGGTATTTTGCTATGACTGCTGGAGCTGAGGAATACAGAGCTGATAGTTCCAGTTCAGCTCGGAAGACAGCTCCTTATTGTCTGCTAAATTTGTTACATTGTGGAAAATACTGTTAGTATAATACTGTTTATCCATGACCTGGGCTTATTTTCTCATAGAAAGCCTAATTAGCCCAAGCTTCCCAAATTTCTATCATAGTAAACCTGTCAGATAAGGGACTCTATTTATACTAAGTCTTTAGGCAAATGTAAGCAAATATGTTTACCTAAATGGGATGATAGTAGCAAACAAATAACTTCACTAAAAACGGTTGAGGCTAGGCATTGTGGTTCACACCTATGACCCCAGCATTCCGGGGGCTGAGGAGGAGGATTGGCACAAGTTTGAGGCTCATCATTCTGGGCTACAATGTGAGACCCTGTCTCAAAAAATCTAAACAAAAAGCCAGGTGTGGTGGCTCATGCCTGTAATCCCAGCGTGCTGGAGACTAAGGCAGGAGGAATGCCATGAGGTTGGGGTCAGTCTGAGCTATATGAGTACCAGGCCAGGCCAGGCAGGACTACATAGCAAGACCCTGTCTCACAAACAAAACCCGGAAAAATATTGTTTTTTAATTAATTTATTTTAGTGTGTGCATTAGTACATGGGCAAGTAGCTGCCAGGGCTCATAGGTGAGTGTTAGAAGATATTGGCGGGAATCAGTTCTGTTATTCCAGCAAGTGGGTTCCAGTGTTCATGGAGGTAAGGGTCCCCACACAAAGCTTTCTGACAGTCTTCGGGCTCAAGTCCTTACATGGGGCTGCTGATAACCATTAGTACAGCAGCAACAGCAGCAGCCCAAAAGAGACAGAAAAACAGGACTGGAGAGATGGCTCACGAGTTAGGGGCACTACTGACAATGCTTGCGGAAGACTCAGGTTCGGTTCCCAGCACCCACATGACAGTTAACAACTCCAGTTCCAGGGAATCCAGCACCCTCTCCTGGCCTCTGTGAACACAAGGGTGTACTTCATACATGCAGGCCAGACACTCATCACATAAGACAAGTACAGGTAAAGACAGGTGGAGAATGGGATTGTGAACTTGTAGCAACTTTTGATGGACTCCAGATTCTTCCCCTCCCCACCAGGCTTGACAAGATTCACAGCTCTTCCTTGATTGATCTGTTTTTCTCCCTTGTGTGTCCTCATTCAGCCAATCAGGGCCCAGCTGGCAACAACTGGCTTCCTGTAACTCTGGACTGCCTCTGGTAGGGCACATTAGAATTCCACAGAGGAGAGAGGTGACTGTTGTACCCAGAGCACCGGAGGCTTCAGCTCCCGGTCTCGCACTAGTCCCTGTCTTGGCCTCTGAGACTCCACACTTCCACTGCAGACAGGAATCCCTTCACTCTGCAGTTCCCAGCCCTCAGACTGCTCAGAGACTGTGGCTATGCTGGTTCTTGGCTCGCATCTCACCATTACCAAGAGCTCAGACCTGTTCTGTTTAAATGATCAAATTCTATGTGGCAATCTGTTTTAAGTTGTTTTATCCCCTTTTGGGTTGTCAATCCTGAATTGACAATAAAGTACCTGGGGTTTGTGCCCTTCCCTGTCCACCCACGCTGTTCTTGGAGGGGAATGGGACCTCCTCTTGTTCACTTTAATTCTCTCCTGGAGGAACTACTCCAAATTGGCAGCGTCCACTAGTCCATCTTTTACAGGATAGCTGCAGTCAAGGGGGAACTTCAAAACCTGCTTCTTTTTTTCACCCCTCTTCACCACAAGCTTTTTCACGGTGCCGTGGTGACAATGGAGACAGAAAAGGAGGGAAGCGCAAGAAGAAATTATTATAGAAATGAAGAAGCAGTTTGACGTGAGTGCTCCTTAGTACTCCAGAGGTCAAGGTGAGAGAATTTCAAGTTCCAGAGCAGCCTGCCTCAAAAAACAAGATTATAAAGAGGAAAACTGCCATCTCTAAGTACCTAGAAATAACTCTGAGTGAGTTGTCATGTACTCTCCACCTGAAATATCCCCTTGTGCGCTGGACCACTGTTCCCAACTCCCCAAAGATAACCTCTGTATTGACCCCAACACCACAGATCATTCTGTACTTGACACAAATAGAATCCAGAGGTATGGACTATTTTGTGTCTGCTGTGTGTGTGTGTCCATTGCTTCGAATGAACTCAGGGCCTAGGGCCTTGGGCTTTCCAGGCAGGAACTGTATCATGAAGCTGCACCCTTTTCCAAATTGTAAATATTTTTTTTTTTTTGATGCAGCGTCTCCCTGTAGCCCCAGTTGTCCTGGAACTCGCTATGTAGACCAGGCTGGCCTCAAACTCACAAAGATCTGCTTGCCTCTGCCTCCCAAGTGCTGGAATCAAAGGTGTGCATCACCACGCCAGGCCATAAAGCTGCACTCTTAACCTTGGGCTGGATCCAACACATTTATGAGATTCACCGGCACACACTGCACAAAACTAGGGAGTAAGCAAAATGTGACCAGAGGGCTTTGACTTTCTGACCCTTGTGTGAGTCCAAACGGCAGGTGGTGGCCTAGATCGATCATCTCCAGTTGTCTTTTTGGTAATGGTGGTGCCATGTGGTAGTGTTCCAAGGCTGGCTACTATTAGAACAGCAATATGACTCTGTCAGTTCCCCGGCCTCTCTGCTGTACCCAGAAAACCCAGGAAAATGGTGTCTCTGGGGTCATCCACCACATTTGTCCTCAGGCTGAACCAAGCACTCCCTCCCTGAGTGCTTGACCCTCCCTGAACCAAGCACTTTGACTAGAGTGGTAGTGTGCCCTGTTGGGCAGGACATGTGTGTGGCAGGAGGAGGTACCTTTGGCTTAGTTGCACTTGAGCCCATCCCTGGGAATGAGGCCAAGCCATCAAACTGTTACTGGTGAACTGGAAAAATCACATCATTCCTGGACAAAGCAGCCTAAGGTTAGAGTGTGACAGTGCCTGTAATCTCAGCACTCTGGAGGCAGAGATGGTGGATCCCTGGAGCAAACTGGCTAGCTGGAATAGCTGGAATTGGCAAGCTCCAGGTTCAGCAAGACCTAATAAGAGTGATCAAGGAAGATATCCATGTTAACTTCAGTCCTCCACATGCACACGCGCATGCACTTGCACACTCAGCCCCACACACATGCCCACACATACACACATGCAAAAGATATAAAACAATTAAAAGAGGCTGGGCGTGGTGGTGCACACCTTTAATCCCAGCACTCGGGAGGCGGAGGCAGGTGGATCTCTGTGAGTTCGAGGCTAGCCTGGTATACATAGTGAGTTCCAGGCCAGCTGGGGCTATAGGGAGACCCTGTCTCAAAAAGACCAAAAAAAAAACCAACCAAACAAACAAACAAAAAAACCCACAACAACAAGAAAACCCAGCAATTAAAGGAAACCAGAGTACGGGGAAAGGACAAAGTGTCTTGTAAGAAAGGACAAGATGGGAACTGGAGAGGTGGCTCAGCAGTCAACAGCGTGGCTGCTCTTGTTGAGGACCCCCAGTTTGGTTCTCAGCACACGTCAGCAGTTTACAACAACCTGCAACTCCAGCCTGCCCTCTTCTGGACTCCAGCATGCCTGCATTCACATACGCATATACTCCACCCTACACACATGTACACAGAATTAAAAAATAAAATAAATCTTGGGGCTGGAGAGCTGACTTAGCAATTAAGAGTACAGGCTGCTCTTGCAGAGGACACAGTTCCCAGCACCCACGTGACAGCTCACAATCATCTGTAACTCCAGTTCCAGGGATCTGATGTGCTCTTCTGGCCTCTGTACACATTGCACACACATGGTACACATACATGCACTCATGCACATAAACTAAAAATAAATCTTAAAAATAATATGTCTTAAAATAAAAAGGATAAGATGAGCAAGCAGGGAGGGAGAGAACCAGGAGCCAGTCCCTTGAGCCTTTGTCCTCCAAGGCTTTTCTGAGATGGACATTAAAACTATATTCTGCCCAGGATGACACGAGCATTGGGTGTGAAAACTGAGCTCTGTCACCTTGGGTCAACCAAGAAAGAATAATTAATTGCATTCTATTACTGTTTTTTTTCAAGTTTCAGAGATTTATTGATCAGTGTAATAAACTCCAAGTAATCAACATGAGTTATGCATTTGGAGGAGAATATTTCCTGCTTAAGTGGAAAATTGTGCAAATGGCTTCTGAAAGACCTTCATGATAAGCAGCTTTATGGTGAAACATGTGACTTAGAGGTCAGTACCTTCTTTCTTCAGTTTGCTGTAGTCCACATTCACTGAGTAGAACTTATACTACTCATTGGGACCCAGTTTATTCCAAGGCTCTGGGTTATTCTTCCTGTCTCAACTGACATCTGGATTGAACATTGCCAGACGTAGCACATACAGTGCTGCTCCAGTACCTCCTGCTCCAATAAACATGAAGAGGGCAATCAGCTTGGATGCTTCTTGGTCTGACCGAAGATCTGGCAGTTCATGTTTGCGGTAGAGGCCTACCTCTGAAGACACACTGGAACAAACCTAGGGCCGCACACTGAGCAGCCTCTATTAGCATTGGTTTTAACATTTAGTTCTGTGTGGTCCAAAACTCAGAATGTTTGAAGTAGGAGATAGAAAATAGCATTTTATTTCTATGAGTTTGCCTTCTAGCTTTTGCTAACTTTTGGTGGGGAAGGAATAGATAATGGTATCTCCTGCCATTCATTTAACCTTTAGCTTTCTGGCCACTTTAAAGCCCCTTTGATTGGATTGGTTCATCTTTAAATAACCTTACAGTTTTAAGTCTCTCTTAGAGTCCAGGTCTGCAATGGCCCTCCCCCAGTGCAGTAAAGCCCCATGAGACAGGTCCCTGGGGCCTCTCGAAAACAGGAGTTGAGTCAGCATGGGTCAGCATAGTCTGTTGTTTCCCCCTGATAAGTTTCGCAATGTATGGACCTCTGCCTCCTACGGAAGCTATTTTTATTTCTCCTGCCTTCTGCACACCTATAAAAGCCTCCAGCCAGCAGCTTGTGAGCTGGAGGCATCCTTACTCCCAAGCTGAGAGCCACCCTGTGTGATCTTCCAAATAAATCCTGCTCTGCCAGAGTTCTTGTCTGTGTCTTAGTTTTTACCTAACATATGGTGCTGAAACCCATGACTGCCATTGGAGATCGCATGTAAAGAACTCCAGCTGGCCGGAGTGGCCGCTGCTACAGGCCCCCTGCCCACACCACTGATTTGGCTTTGAGGTACATCCTGATTCTCTTTCTCCTCTCTCTCTGTTTCCTCTCTCCCTCTCTTCTCCCTTCTCAATTTCTCTGTTTGATCTGACTCAGAGGTCACTCCTAGACCAAAACTCAAGGACACTGGGCAGCACTGGTCTCCGAGACCACTGAGCGTCTGGCACAGTTACTGTGTCTGCCTAAACCCACCTGAAGGATAGACTTGCCCCTCTGTTGTTCTCAAACCCTTTCTCTTAGAATCTCCCTGTCCTGGTGAGTGGTTCTCCTTAAAGGAGCACAGATCTCTCCAGGCCTGCTAAAAGGTTTTCTGGCTGCCCATTGTGACGGGGGTCCCAGAGACCTTAGCAGCCTACTACCTATGCAGGGGGTGCAGGCCTCTCGTCTCAAGGTCATATTAGTGTTTTGTGTAAACTTTTTGAACTTTGGCTCTGCGGATCAGAGTCTCTCTTTTCCTCGTTCTATTCAGTCTCTGAAACTCCGAGAGGAGGCCAACCCCACAAAGGCACGGGCTTGACCTGAGGCATGTCCAAAGGCTGTTCTTAAGACCCGGTAAAACGGGGAAGGCAAACTCTGGAAGTTTCCAATCTCCCTCCTTTTCTTCTCACAGCCTCTCACTAAGCCTCACTCTCTCTCTTCCTCTCTTTCCTTGCTCCCTGCACCTCCCCTTCACTTTGGCTTTCTTGAGCTCCCCGATTCGGAGCTTTTCTGTCTTGCTCCCACCTTCCTCTTCCCTCAGCTTCCACTGAGTCTCAGACTGTTGTTGTGAGCAGAGCTCGCTGCTGCGCCAGCTGTTGGCTGGGGTACGCGGGTTTCGCTGCTGGGCGGGTCCCTGGCTCTCTGCGGCTGCCTGGTGCTGGGAGCTACAGACCGGGCGGGTCTGCGACGGCTCTGGCAAGTGCAGACTCTGCGCCAAGGCAGGCTGCCGGGCGCTGGCGGCTCTGTGGATCGCTGCAAGCTGCCCGGTGGGCTGCGCCAATCTGCAGGGGGCTCAGGCTAGCTGCGGGATGCTCTCACTGTGCCCACGGGACGTTGGCCACTGTCCCAGGAGCCAAGGCGGGGAGCCCGCAGGAATGGCGAACGCAGAAGCTTCTGGAGTGAATGTTGACGGGGGACAGCTCCTTGGGGAGACTGAATCACAGGCTGGTCGCAGGCACAGTGAGACACAGATCAGCCAAGTTCAATGATCTCAGTGATACAACTCTGCTTTATTAGGGTGAAACTAGAAGATTTATAGTGTGGAGGCAGTAGCAAAAGCCTCAGCTGATAGGTGCTCTGTAGGATGCTTCATTTACATGAGGCGGTGGGCTTCTATGCTGTCAGACAGTGCCTGATTATCACATAGAAATAACCCGGTAGTTTCTATACCAGAGGTCATGTATCTGTGGCGGCCACTTCAAAGTGAGCCAGGAGGAGAGCAGGAGGCGCCCTGCTGAAAAAGGGGAGTTTCTGCATCAAGCGCCGAGCCGGCTCCCGGCTATCCGGACATGGAGAGACTGTGACCCTAACATCAGGGGTCCCCAACATCAGACTCTCTCTCTCGCTCTCTCGCTCTCTCTCTCTCTCTTCACCCCCTACACCCTATGTTTGATTTCCTACTCTGCTGCCTGGACTGCCACACTTTTGCTCCTGGGCTTTCTGCTTGAGTCGTAAAACCACACGGTGTGTCAGAAATCTTTCTTCTCTGGTTACAGGACGCCATTTCCAGAGATAGGAACACAACGGCCTTCCTGTCAGGACAGGAACTGCTCTTTCCCCTCTCTGGTGATTGCAGTATGCTGCCTCCAGGGACAGGGAGCACATCTTGGGCCCTCGTCGATAAAGGACGCCTTTCCTGATATTGGTTCTACACACCCTGGCCTGGCCTATGACTCACCTCTTCCTCCCTCTCTCTTGTCCTTGTGTCCCTTGCCTTTCTGCCTCGAATCTTAGCCACAATCCCAGACTCCACTCCCCATGAGGAGAGAGTTCTCATTATCTCCTCCTATGTGCTTGCTCAATTCCTTCTCTATCTCCTCTGCAGTGTATACATAATCTGTCACTATGGGAACCACTCAGTCTAAACCTGAGGGTCTGGTTCCTCTTGCTTGCCATCTCAAGTGTCTAAAACAATTAGGACTTTCAGACACAATCAAGCCAAAACACTTAAAGTTTCTGTGCACCACTGCCTGGCCACAATACAAGCTAGACAATGACTCTGTTTGGCCAGATGCAGGAACCCTAGACTTCAACATTTTAATAGATTTAGATAATTTTTGCCAACATAGTAGCAAAAGGTCCGAGCTCCCATGTCCAAGCCTTCTTTGACCTTCGAGCTAACCCCTCCCTCTGCGCTTCTTGTTCCCCGCATCAAGTTCTCCTCGCAAAAACTATTCCACATAAACTCAGCCTGTCTATCCCTGCCCCCTCCAGGAGCCTTCCGCTCCCCCCATACTCCTCTACCTCAGCCTTTGATCCTAACATAGCAAACGAGTGTCCCCTAATTAAGACTCAACCTCAATCTCCTCCTTCCCTTCAACCAGAGGCACAGAGGGCTCCTCCTCCTGCTCAACCTTCACCTTATCCCCCGTTGCCTCCTCCCTGAACCCAACCCAGCTCACCTCCCTTCTCCACCTCAAACCCTCTCACCCCAGTCTTCCCCTTCTCCTCTGCTCTACTGCCCCAAGCCATACACTCCTTCCCTTGCTGATGGCTCTAGCCTGCTCAAACACAGTCCAGGCCTCAAACAGCTTCTCAATCTCAAGCTGCTTCTCAACAAACACCCTTTACTCTCCCCCATTTCACCCTCCACTACCAAGAATCCATTTATCTCTCCTACGTCCACTCCTACTCCCACCTCAACCTCAGGGCATGCCTCCTGTCCTCCCATGCTCCCTGGTGGACAGAACACCCCTCCTAATTCTCCAACTCCTCAGGCTCCCTTGGCCTCCCCTTTTCTTCCCCCTGCATTCCCCCGTATCTTGCCATACCCACTCCCATACCCAGTCTCAGTCCCCTACCATGCATGGCGTCTTCCCCCTTAGGGAAGTGGCAGGGGTAGAAGGAGTTGTTAAGGTTCATGCCCTTTTCTCCCTTGGTGACTTGTCCCAGCTCGAGTGAGGAATAGGCTCTTTCTCTACTTGCCACACACACTTCATATAAGAATTCAGATACATCACTTGTAGCTATGACCAACCTGGCATGACATCTTTATGATTCTCCAGTCCACCCTCACCCCCGATGAGAGACATAGGGTTTGGATGGTAGCTTAAGAGTATGCTAATGAGCTCCACTCTACCAACCAGACTCATTCTATTGGGATTGAGGCAGTTCCCTTACAAGACCCTGAATGGAATTACCAACTCCCTCTGGGGGATCAGGAAGGACTTTCCCCAGGTAGGGAAGCAAGGGACCACACGATCACTTGTCTCCTGACAGGTCATCAGAGAGCTTTGCCTCCTAAGGTAGTTAACTCTTCAAATCTTAGGCCTATTGCCCAGGGCCTTACTGAAACCCCAGCTCAGTTTATGGACAGACTTACTGATGCCCTAGCTCAGTACACCAAGTATGACCTACAGCCAGAGAGGGACCATTTATGCTCAACCACCATTTCATCTTACAATCGGCCCAAGACGTTAGAAAGAAACAGATGCCTAGACAAAGGTCCTGAAACCCCCATGGGAGATTTGTTAGACCTGGCATTTAAAGTCTTCAATAACCGGGAGGAACAGGAGAGGGCAGACAAACTCACCCTGTCCAAACAAAAGTACCACCTGATAGTCACAGTCCTGAGGGCTCCTCCAAAGAAGAGAACAGACAACAATGGGGCCCAATGGCTGCCACCAGGACCCTGCTTCAAATGTGGACTCACTGGACACTGGGCAAGGCAATGCCCCAACCCACGGTTGCCTCCTGGACCCAGTCCTCAATGCAGGCAATGAGGTCATTAGATTGTCCTTCTTTGCAATGCCAAGGTAGGCCACTCAGATCCAGACCCAGCCTGCTTTACAGAGTTCAGTGAATGACCTTCTGGGCCTGGTGGCTGAAGACTGACGGGCCCTGGCTCCTTGGCCCCCAACTCCTCGATGACCATCACCATGGAGGAGCCCAGGGTAACAGTGGAAGATAAGACTATTAATTTCATTTTGGATATGGGTTCCTTGTGGTCTGTTCTCCCCTCCTACTCTGGTAGGGCTTTCCCCTTACAGATCTCTGTGGTGAGGGTTGATGGGAAGCCCCATAGCCCCAAAACAACAGGACCCCTGTCCTACATATTCTGGGAAACTCCCTTAACTCAGTCTTTTCTGGTTATGCCCTCATGCCTGGGACCCCTACTTGGCAGAGATAACAAGCTTTAGACATGGACGGTGTGAGGCCCTGTGGATTTAGTATGAGAAGGTAAAGACGGGAGACAAATGGCACTGAAGGAGGAAACAAGGCTGTAGGAGTAGGGGGCTTTGGGGCCGTGTGAAGGGCTTCTATCTTGGGTTCACAATCCAGAGGGACAGGAGAGGAAGTAGAATAGGGTAGAATGTGGAACTTAACAGAAGGCTAAAATTTGAAAATGAGTGACGTAAAAGTAGCATGCCAAGACGGAAAGAAGAAACAAGTGAACTGGACAACCACTAAGAGGGCCATGTGGACAAGCTGTTTAAACAAGGGTGTCTTGGCCAATGGGGCTCTTTTAAGGGAAATGTAAACAATGGAGAAGGGAAAAAGGAGAAAAAGGAAGAGTTTTGTGGGAACTTTCTTCATGGGACAGGAAGAAGGAGAGTTTGAAATTTAAGGATGGAGAAGTAGGGAAAGGCAGAGAAGGAGAGGAAGAGGTAAGAATCAGTGGAAAAACTGGTAGTCCAATGTTCCTGAAGGGAAATGGGATAGGGAGAAGTTGGAAAATGTTTGGGCAGTGAGCACAAGCTCACAAAGTGAGCTGACCCCTAAGAAGAAAGGAGGAGTGAATACAAAGCAGTAGATCAGAGTACGGGCCAGAGCTGAGGCAGGGCACCTTCTTTTGGCTAAAAGGAGAAAGAGCAGAAATGGCCACATGAAAAAAAGGCAGCAAGAATCGATGTGGGAAGGTCTCCAGTGAGGCAGAGAAAGGGAGGTCAGCTATGGATAAAGACAGATGGGCATGAGGCACAAGGAAGGATAGACAGTAGAAAGCATGGTAGAAGGGGCACAGGCTAGGTAGCAAAATGGAGGTAGGCTGGACCAAGGAGGAGGAGGGGAGACTAAGGAAAAGAGGGAAGGAACTCAGGAACAGATTAGAAACAAAGCTATTGACATTCAAGTAGGAGGGCACATGGGTAGGCCATGAGGCCTTCAAAGAACAATTCTTAGGCAGACTAAGGTTGTAGTGTGGTTGTGTGTAAAGGAATAAACAGAGAAGAGAAGAAGGTGGTTCCAAGTGGAGAGTCCCAGGTCCATAGGAGAAGAGAAGGGGAAGACTCTGAGATGCTGGGGTGAGGACATCAAATGGTCACCAATAGAAAGCTAAAGAAGTAAAAAGGGGGAGTGAAGGTTAGGGAGGACAGGTGGCTACTACGTCAACCAATTGGGTAAGGTCGAGCACAATGTAAAACACCTTCGGCAGGTGGCCAAGGACCTACCTCTCACTTAAAATCTCGCAATACCAACAGTCACTCCAGTGGGATAGTTTTACAGGACTGACACCTTGGCTTCTGCCCCTACTCAGCCCCTGCTTTCTGTTTCTCTAGTGCTAACTATTGGCCCTGCTTCTTAGGGTACCTTCAGGGTCCCAGTGACTCACGCACACTAAATTTAACCAAATGTTACTTTCCTTTCCCTGACATGTATGAACACCTGTCGACCACTGAGGACCTTGTCCAGATGCACGAAGTGGAGATCCCTGCTGCCTGACCATATTCTAGCCCCTGGCCTCTCCCTACACCGACCCTGACCAACAGGAAATATCCAGATGAGAAATGCCACTCCCTGTACTATAACATAAAAGGCTGGAATGTTAGAGTCCAGGTCTGCAATGACCCTCCCCCAGTGCAGTAAAGCCCCACGAGACAGGCCCCTGGGTCCTCTCAAAAACAGGAGTCAGTCAGCATGAGTCAGCAATGTATGGACTCCTGCCTCCCACCAAAGCTGTTTTTATCTTTCCTGCCTTCTGCACCCCTATAAAAGCCTCCAGCTAGCAGCTTGTGAGCTGGTGGCATCCTCACTCCCAAGCTGAGAGCCACCCCATGTGATCTTCCAAATAAACCCTGCTCTGTTGGAGTTCTCTGTGTCTCAGCTTTTACCTATCAGTCTCCAGCTGTTCTTCAGGTTTTTCTCTTTTTTGGACAGGGTCTTTCAATAACCACAGCTGGCCTGGTACTTGATATGCAGACCAGTCTAGCCTCAGTCTCACAGAGATCCACCTGCCTCTGCTTCCTGAGTGCTGGGATTAAAGTCATGTGCCACCATGTTTGCCTACTTTTTTCTTTTTTAAAGACAAGGTCTCTAGCCCAGGCTGGTCTTGAATTCACTATCTAACCAAGGATGACCTTGAACTTCTGATTCTCCTGCCTCTATTGCCTGTGATTTCAGACAAATGCCACCACACCTGGTTTAGGCAGTGCTGGAGATCAAACCCAGGACCTTGTGCATGCTAGGTAAGCACTCTACCAATGGAGCTACATCTCCAACCTCTTCTGGCTCGTTTTAAATTAAATGAACGTTATCATATCATAACTATTTAGAGCCTAACCTAGAGACTTATAATGCCTTATACAAACAATTAGAGCCTAACTCCTGGAGAGATGGCTTAGCAGTTAAGAGCATTGGCTGCTCTTGCAGATAACCTTGGTTTGGTTGGTTCCCAGCACCCACATGGTAGTGGCAACTAACAACTGTCTGTAACTCCATTTTCATGGATCTGACACCCTCTTCTGGCCTTTGTGGGCATTGCACATATATGGTACACTTACATACATGCAGGCAAAGCACTCATAATAAATAAATAAATAAAATAAATAAACAAACACAAACTTTCATGCAATTCAATTCTGATAAATAGTTTTACTCCTGTGCTTTGAGCTCACCCTTCCTGGCATGACATCTTGGTAGTCCATCTGGGGAACTCTCTCCTTACCTCCCTTGATATCTCTTAATTCTAGTGCTTGTGATTGGCCCTGTGGCCCGTAGGGTCAACTGAAAATCTTTGCCTGGGTCTACATTACAGATTCTAGGCTGTGACTCTGGACTGTCTTTGTGTACCCAGGGTACAAGCTAAGGAGTTACTTTCATCCCCCTCTGTAAGGAAAGTGACTACTTTGCTTCCTTTGAGAGCCCCTCACTCTCATTGTATGGTGTGGGGACAGCAACACAGCAACAGGCCCTCCAGAGAAAATCCATACATGCTGCAAGGCTCCTCCCTTCACTCCTTGTCCTGCCTGGCATTCATTCAAAAATGAAGCATTCCATCCTGGAAGAGATTCTGTCAGACTCAGAAAGTAAAAGAAACTTAGAAGGCTAAGGAAGGAAATAACTCACCAGTCCCAGGAAGTTCCTGAAACTTACACAATTTACAAAGTTATAAGCAGTAAGATGATGGAGAAAGGAGACCGACCAAGCAGCTGCCTGCAAGCTTAGGTGGGCTCTTCAGTAGCATCTGCCTTTGAGTCATTCCTCCTCTTGAGGCAGCCTTACCTCCAGTTTCCCCTCCACCAGCCACCCCTGCCCCCAGCTTAGTGTTATATGGAACACGCTGGGTCCCACAATCTGTAATGTATTGTGTGCATTTTTACTCTGACTTACTAAAGGTGGGGTGTGGAAAGTTTCAACATGGCTGAACTGGTAGAAATATAGATACGACAGCAATAATGTCTAGGCTAGAGCACCCCACTAAGTGCCATGTGAAGGGGAGACTGGGCATAAGGCACCTCTAAGCCCTAGTGGGTGGAGCTGACTGGACATACCCACTGGGGCATCACAAATCCGACTCTCAGGGTACAGCACTCAAGCTTGACCACTGAACTATAACTGCCCCTTAGGTGCCCCAAATTGCCCATGGTAACTCCACTGCTCCACCGTCTCACCAGACCTCCTATCAGACCCACCCAGATCACCGAGCCATCACCAACTGCCTCCAGAACCCAGCAACCAATACAATAGTTTGTGAACCTGAACTGATTGGTGGCTGGGTAAGCCCCATTTGCTGTGTAATCAATAAATGTGTGTTAGCATCAAAGCAAGGCCTCGATTGATGCTTGTCTAATTACGTCATCTACTGCTTCATCGGTTCCTGCCTCCCCATCTCTGACACCCCCTTTTCTTCCTCTCCGTCTTTGGAGCTCTCTCACCACTCCCACACACTTGCATGGGAGCTTCCTTCAGGAAAGTCAGAGACCAAGTAGAAGCTCTCCTCTCTTCTGGCTAACACTAACAAGCTGAGTTCTTCAACCTAAGTCGATTTAACAAGTCTGTTTGGTCTTTGGCCTTCACTAGCCCATCTCAGTGTTTAGGTTGAGTTTTGTGCTTTTGGGATGTAAATTTTTTTTTAGACTTCATTTTTAAAAAAATTATTAGTTTTATTTTTTTAATTAAAAATATTTTATTTTTATTTTATGTTTATGAGTATATTGCCTGCATGCATATGAGTGGATTGCCTGCATTGTACCTGTGTCATGAAATGCTGCGGAGCTCAGAAGAGGGCTTCAGATTCCCCTGGAACTGGAGTTAAGGACTGTTCGTAGCTGCCATGTGGGTGCTGGGAATCGAACCTGGGTCCTCTGAAAGAGGAGTCAGTGTTCTTAACTACTGAGCCATCTCTCTGGCCCCTATTATTTTTATTTTATGTATGAGTGTATTGCTTGCATGTAGTTAAGTGCACCCCTGTCATGCAATGCTTGCGGAGGACAGAAGAGGCCTTAGGATCCCCTGGAACTGGAGTTACAGTTAGTTGTTAGCTGCCATGTGGGTGCTGGGATTTGAACCCGGGTCTTCTGCAAGAACAGTCAGTGTTCTTAACCACTGGGCCATCTCTCCAGCCCCTGGGATGTAAATTTTATACCTTGTTCCTACTAATAGGACACTCTGACTAAAGATAATCATGCTAGATATTCTTTGGGTTTCTTGTTCAGTTATGAACAGCGTTCATAGTTGTTCATGTAATCCTGTCTGCTGGTCCAGGACTTGGCCTGTGTTTATGATTTGGTATATTTGTAATCTACCTTTAGATATGTGTTGTGTGATATGTTTACATGAAAAGCCCTCCGCCAAGAGTTTAATTCAAATTGACCTATAAGTAAGCAAGAGTTCATGTAAACTTAGCCCAAATTCTTTTTAATTTATAGGCTATAAGTATATCTAACACATTAGTTATTTTTTTATATGGGTGGGGGAGAATAAATTGACATTGTGCAAACAATGTCACAAGACAACTGAAGTTAGATATTGAAAAGATTTGGCCAATAACTGGCAGTTTAAGCTTTGATACTATTCTTCAGCTAGATTTTTTAAAATTTAAAACATTTTTCTTTTAAAAATTTTTTCTAGATTGAAATTTATTATTATTTATTTTTATTTTTTTATGTGTGTGCATGTATTGTCTGCATGTAGGTAAGTGCACCCATGTTGTGCAATGCCCACGGAAAACAGAAGACACTGTCGGATCCCCTGGGATCTTGGGACTGGAGTTATGGACAGTTATTAGCTGCCATGTGGGTGCTGGGATTGAGTCCAGGTCTTCTGCAAGAACATTCAATGTTCTTAACCGCTGAGCCATCTCTCCAGCCCCTTATTTATTATTTTTATTTTATGTGTATGAGTATATTTCCTGCATGTATGTAAGTGTACCCATGTTGTGCAATGCCCGAAGAAGTCAGAAGAGGGCATCAGATACCCTGGAACTGGAGTTGTGGGTGCTGGGTACTAAACCTGTGTCCTCTGCAAGAGCAGCCAGTGCTCTTAACTACTAAGCCATCTCTCCAGCCCCTCGATTTGTTTTGTAGAAGGCAAAAATAATAGACTTTCCCACCTCTAGACGAAGAGCTACAGGCAGCCAATGGATGCTAAGGAAGGTAGAATTAGTTTCTCTGGGGACTAGCTCCCTGATAGGTTATCAAATCCTAAATGGTCAGCTCTAAACACATGTACACATGAGCACCACTAATTGGACTCAGTGCATTATATATGTATATTTATGTATGTATATGTAACAATAAGAAAAGAAGAGGACAAGAAATTGGGAGGGAGACGAGGGAAGGGAGGTATGCAAATGATATAAATACAGAACTTATGTATGAAATTCTAAAAAAACACACAAAAGAAAGAAAAAAAATAATCAGATATAGCCTGTGCTTGGACTGTTACGGCTTTCAGAAAAAGGCTTAAATTACAGTTTTATAAAATAAGTAAGACAGGCCAGGCATGGTGGTGCATGACTTTAATCCCAGTACTTGGGAGGCAGAGGCAGGCAGATCTCTATGAGTTCGAGGCCAGCCTGGTCTACATAGTGAGTTCCAGGCCAGCCTGGTCTACATAGTGAGTTCCAGGCCAGCCTGGTCTACATAGTGAGTTTGAGGCCAGCCTGGTCTACATAGTGAGTTCCAGGCCAGCTGAGGCTACAAGGAAACCCTGTCTCAAAAAAAAAAAAAAAAAAAAAAAAAACCAAACCCCAAAAAACAAAAAACAAAACCAATAAATAAATAAATAAAAATTTGTTCAACAAAATAAATAAGACAGAGGGAACTGGAGAGATGGTTCAGTAGTTAAGAATACATGCTACTCTGCGATTGGAGAGATGGCTTAGCAGTTAAGAACATTCCTCTGACCTTCTCAAGCACCTGTATACATATGGCTTATGCTCATGGACATATACATACACATATATATGTAAGTGAAAACAAAAATAAATCTGTAAGCTGTGCATGGTAGTGCAGGCCTTTAATTTCAGCACTTGTGGAGGCAGAAACAGGCAGATCTTTGTGAGATCAAGGCCAACCTGATCTACATAGCAAGTTCCAGGCCAGCTGAAGCTACATGGAGACCTGTCTAAAAACAAAACAAAACAAAATGAAAATAAACAGAAATTAGACAGATGAGTTTGGTGTATAGAAACACATTTCTGATAAAAAGGAAACGTTTTGTGATAAGAAAGATTTTGTGCTGGGTATGGTGGCTCAAGCCTTTGAGGCAGGCAGAGCACTTGGGAGGCAGAGGCAGGTAGATATCTGTCAGTTGGAGGCCAGCCTGGTCTACCTAGTGAGCTCCAGGTCAGCTGGGGCTACAGGGAGACACTGTCTCAAAAGGACAAAAAAGAAAAAAAAAGAAAAAAGAAAAAGAAAACTTTCCTATGATAAATTAATCTGGTCCTAAAGTAAAGGATTATTGAAAATAGAGATTAGTACAAAACCAGACAGTTAAAGTACTTCACAAGAAGGTTTGTGAAGTCAGCCAGATGGAATGGGTGCTCAGCTTCACTAGGCATCAGAGAAATGCAAATCAGAACTTCAGCATGGATCCCATCTCACCCCAGTCACAATGATAGTCATTAAGAACAGTCAGTAGCAAATGCTGGGAACACCACTGTTCCAAGGGATGTAAACTAGCCCAGTCACTGAGGAAGTCAGCATAGAAGTTTTTTTTTTTTCTTTAAATTTATTTATTTGTACATCCACTTCCCAGGTAGCACCCTCCCATAGCCTCCCTCCCCCCACTAGAGCCCTTATACTCTGATATCCCTGCTACTGTCTGCTGTGTTGTCAGCACTCCCAGCCATTCCCCACTACTTGCCCTTCTGGTGAATCTAGTCAGCCTATCTAGAGGTCTTTGTTTTAGGAGGGTCAGCTGTTCCTCATCTAGCAGTAATCAGCTGTCTATATTTCTTTGGATAAGATTGGGGCCTGCTGTTCATTTTCCCAGTTCTATGCTGGGTTACTATCTGGGAGCATAGAAGTAAAAAATAAAGATATTCCATGTGACCCATCTATACCACTGTTGCCCGAGTTTTCTAGGGTCCCTTGCCCCTGGTGCATTAGACAAACCACATAACATATCTCTATCTGAATTTTTCATAGTTTATATCTTTGAGGGAAAGGGGAGAGACTTACAAAGAAACAAATACCTGACACCCGGCACCCAGCTCTGTGTGGCTCGGCCCGCTGTTCCAGATCACTTCCACATCTGCCCACAGTCTCCATTAGCTTTTGCCCATGCATTGTGGGTGCCAGAGTGACACTAGGGCCATCTTTTCTACATGTACCACTTCCCTTCCATGATGGCACCCAAAAGCCCCTCCTTCTGCAGCTAACTCTGCACAGTCAATTCTCTGCAGTAGGCCCCACCCCTTGGAAGAACCGGGCTGCATGGGACACACTCCACCCCTTTCCTCCACTCTTAACAATCTTTTTGCCAATCTTCTGCTAAGGTCCCTGAGCCTTGGAGGGGGGTGACAGATGTAGGGTGATCTCTTGTATCATGGCGAGATAGTGACTTCTTGGGCCTTCCCATTATTTGTCTTCAAGCCATGGCCATTGATCTATCTTGGTGGTGTTTCTTCTACTATAAAGACAAATGGAAGGAAGTAGACACATTTAAACAAACACAAATTAAATACAAATGCCTAGAGGATATCCCAGTAGGTGCACTATATTCATTAAACAGTATACTTGTGATGGCTTCCCCACTAGGGCCTGAGGCCTCTCTTGACACAGGAGGTTGGCCGGGTCTACAGCACCAGATGTGTGTCCCACCCCCAGGAGTGGGCCTTATCCAATTAGAAGTTTGTCAGTTGTATGTATGTTGGTTGAGCCATCATTGCCTTTGCAGGCATTGCTTGGCATGTCTGTAGTGTGCAGCTCGTGGGGTCCATTGTTGAGTAGAATCATAGGGGATCCTTTCTTCCCCAACCATCTGCATAGCGCCTTCTGGCAGTATGAACATCATCCATCCAGTGGTATGGAGGGTTTTTTTTGTGTGTGTTTTTTGTTTTTGGCTTAGTCTCAGTTCCATCTCTTCTTCTCCCATGCTCACATCATGCAGTGTCTTCAGCAACATGGCCTTACTGACCATTTTAGTGTACAATCAACATTAATGGCAATTGCCTTGGTGAATTTGAGGACCTCTAGGATCTCTCTCTGATCAACAGTTCATAGGGGGCAACCCACCCTTAGTACTGTAGTTTTGTTTTTTGTTTTTTGCTTTTTTTTTTTCACAGTTGTGTGGTTTGGAAGCCTCTGTTTTTATCTTATGCAACCATAAAACCCCCAAGACTCTTACAGCTATAGCCGGCCTTTGCTTCTTCAGGTATCTTTCAAATGGGTTTCAATTCTGTAAAACACTCGAACAAAGGTTAACATCATATATTAAATCAACCATAGATAAGGTTTAACACAGCATGGAAAGGTTTTGTCCATTTGTATTAACTGTTTTCTCCATAGATCCTTGTTAGGTACCATAACATGGGTATGAGGCATTAATTTGGTTTGTTCTTTACTATCTTTAGTTATCCCTTTGGAGTCATTTCGCACTTGGGGGATTTTACATGGAGTCTCTTTGTATTCTTTTATTCAACACTTACAGGTGTTGGCTCCAGTTGCCTGACCCTGCACTGGGCTAAGGAGGCACCTGTTGGTTCCCTGAGTCAGGCAGGCCCTGGGTCTGCCTCCTGACTGTAGCCGTATCTGTCATCTCTCCATTGACCACACCTGGTTGCTGGAGGAGGCCTTGGTGGGAAAAGCTGTCTCCACCTCTAGTATAGCCTTTAACAGAATAAAAATGCACCTTATTTAAGCTTTGGGGATTCTTAACCACCCCTGGGACAGTTTTTATTCTTTGAATGCCTTTTGTAAACTGTTGTTCTGGTTTCAAAGCCTTCCAGAAACTTTTTAGTACCGAATTTGTTTTCCTATCAATTTTTTCTCTGGGAATTTGGGCTCTACATAAGTCTTGCCACATTTGTCTTCAAGTAACCCAAACTGACCACTTTTTCTGCCTGGTTTCTTTTATATCTCTTGTAGGGTGGTCTGTTATTCTACAGATATATTTTGCATGTTGGTTAGAATCATTTAGATCTGCTAAAGCCTCTCTCACTTTACAAAGATCCTGTCCCATTAAAGGGCTTAGCAAAGCCATTAAAGCTCCATACCATTTTTGAGGTCCCAGTTGAATTAAGCTCTCCTTTATATCTCTGGTGAACACAGACTTATCTGGCTCAGTGAACTGGGTATCGGGTATCATATATTGCTCTTCTCATACCTAGTTCTCTCAGTAACACCTGTCCCTCCTTTATAGTCCTCCAGCCTTTGTTAATTATCAGAGTTTCACTTGGTGATGACCATGTATCTTTTTTTGGTCTTTTTGAGACAGGGTCTCCCTGTAGCTCCAGCTGTCCTGGAACTATGTAGACCAGGCTGGCCTTGAACTCACAGAGATCTGCCTGCCTCTGCCTCCTGAGTGCTGGGATTAAAGGCATGTGCCACCATGCCCGGTGATGACCATGTATCTTTAATGCTTTCCATCAGCCATCCCATTAAGGACTTCTCCCCCTTGCATTGGCCTAGGTTGAACAGCCTATATCGCAAGGATGGATGGGTGGTTATATATAACTCAGCTGTGAAACTCCTGAAGAACTTAGACTGACGGCATTTGCTCCCATGTCCCACACTCTCACAAGCCATGCTGCTAGGGGCTCTTTGATTGCTTGCTTGTAAATTTTTCCTAGCTTTAACAGTTCCAGTGTGGAGTATTTCCTAGCTACAACACTGTTAGCTTTTTTCCCTTTTTGTATCAACGGTTGAATCTGAGGGGCAGCTTTAGCTACTTTTATTTTTAGGTCATTTCCTTTTTTACTACTATGTGTCTTTTCCTCTGAGTCCTTGGACCTTACACAAGTAAAAATGTCCCTTTTTTTTCTCTCTCTCAAGCTCTGCAACTGGGTCTGCCAGGACCTCCCTGGCCTTTTCAACCTTCCCTGCCTTGGGCACATCTTTTATTATGCAAAGTGGCCATGCCCCCTCTCTGGGCTCTCCACTGGTGTCCATGGTCTGCTACAGTTTTTCTATAACCTTTAACAAATCTTTATATATCCACAATTGGGCTGTTTCCCCACATTTACAACACAGCTGTGGCCCACTCTTCTGTGTGGCTGGCCTCTTTTTAGTTACATATTTTATAATTCACTGTAAAATGCACATTGGTGCCACCATTAGCACTCTAGCTTTTTCCAAACTCCCGTGGTATGTCATTCCTAGTGCCATCATCCTGCCAACCTGTGCCAATTTGTCACCTGAGTTTTCTAGGGTCCCTTGCCCCTAGTGCTATTAGACAAACCACATAACATATCTTTATCTGAATTTTTCATAGTTTATATCTTTGGGGGGGGAGTAACTTACAAAGAAAGGAACACCCAACACCTGGCACCCAGCTCTGCTCAGCCCGGCCTGCTGTTCCAGATTGTTTCCACACCCTCCCACAGTCTCCATTAGCTTTCCCCCATGCTATGTGGGCCTCAGTCTCACCCCAGGTCAGTAAATGCCCCCTCTCACATCCATGCAGATGAGACACCAGGGCCATCTTTTCCATGTGCTCTCCTTCCCTTCCAAGGTGGCGCCCAAAAGCTCCTCCCTCCGTGACTAACTCTTCACAGTCAATTCTCCACAACAGGCCCCACCCCTTGGAGGAACCAGGCCGCTTGGGGCACAACCACTCCAGGATATTTATGCAAAGAACTCTGAGTAAACATATCAAAGAGGTATTTGCACATCAATGTTTATTGAAGTACTATTCATAATAGCTAAATTATGGAACCAACCTAGGTATCCCAAATCAGAGGAATTGACGAAGAAAACATTAAACACACACACACACACACACACACACACACACATTGTATGCACACAATGGATACAGAAGGAAGAAGGAAGCCAGGGCTGGAGAGATGGCTCAGTGGTTAAGAGCACTGGCTGCTCTTGCAGAGGACCCAGGTTTGATTCCCAGCACCCACAAGGTGACTAACAACTGTCTGTAATGCCAGTTCCAGGAGATCTGACCTCTGAGAGCACTGCACAACATGGGTGCACTTACACACATACAGGCAAAACACTCATAAACAAAAAATAAAAATATTAAAAAAAGGAGGCCATTGCTTACAGGAAAATGGATACAACTCAATATAATGATATTAAGTAAATTAAATCAATCGCTGTAAAACAATCATCATGTTTTCTCTCGTTTGTGATTCCTAGAGTTTATATAAACACATAAAATTATGTATGTATATATGACATGAAAATATAATTAAAACTGTCTAGGGGAACAAAAGGGGATAATGAGAGGAGGAGGAGAACAGAAGAGCAGGGAAGGAGGGAAAATATATGGTCATCACACAGTATGTACTCACATGAAAACGTAAGAGATGAATTCATTAAAAATAGCATGTGCAGATGTGGCAGCACACACCTTTAATCCCAGTGCTGGGAAGCAGGAGAGAGAGAGAGAGAGAGAGAGAGAGAGAGAGAGATGAATCTGTAACCCCAGAACTAGGAGGTGTTCTAGGCCAGCTGGGGCTACAGGAAGACGGCTACAGGGAGACCCTGTCTCCAAAAGACCAAAATAAATAAATAAATAAAAAAATAAAAAAAAATAGCATGTGCTGGCCAGGTGTGGTGGTGCATAGCTTTAATCCCAGCACTCTGGAGGCAGAGGTAGGCAGATTTCTGTGCATTCAAGGCCATCCTGGTCTACATATTTTATGTGTATCAATGTTATGTCTGCATGTGTGTACAACCTGTGTTATGCAATGCCAGTGGAGGTCAGAAGACTGTGTCACATTATCTGGAACTAGAGTCCCATGTGGGTGCTGGGATTCAAATCCAGTTCTCTGCAAGAGAAGCCAGTGCTCTTAACCGCTGAGCCATCTCTCCAGCCCCTGTATTTATTTTTTAAATTTTATGTGTATGTATGTTTTGCCTGCATGTATGTAAGTGCACCTGTGTCATGCAATGTCCATGGAGGCCAGAAGAGGGCATCAGACTCAGATCCCCTGACACTGGAGTTATGGACAGTTGTCAGCCACCACCTGGGTGCTAGGAACCCAGGTCCTCTGAAAAAACAGCAGTGCTCTTAAACACTGAGCCATTTCTCCAGCTCCTCCCTATCTCCCTTGCTAATTTTTAAATCCACTCCATTACTGCCATCCCCCCTTGTGCTGTGGGTAACTTCACAGTGGGCAGGGCACAGGCTTTGAGGGTATGTGATAGTCTCACAGAGGTCAGATAATCTGGGCCCCTTCCAAGTACTTCTACATCACCCCCAAAAGCTGAACTAATTTCCCTTACAAGGTATCTCCAGCTGGGGGCAGGAACAAAACAGTATTTATACAGATTCAGCCTATGGTTTCCATGTAATAGCCATCTAGAGAGAAAAGGGTCCCCTTACTAGCCATAACACCCTATTAAACACAACCCTGTGGTTTTAGCTCTGTTAGGGACCATCTAACTTCCAAGTCAGTTGGCTATTATGCATTGCGAGGCCCACCAGAAGGACCACCCTGAACTTTCTCTGGGTAACAACTGAGCTGGATCAACAGACCAAGCAGGCAGCTTGGCTTCTTCTCTGGGCTGCTTAGTTCTCAATCCCACTTTCCCTTGTCCTCAGTATATCCCTTCAGGAGACTTAACAGGCTTTAAACCGAGTGATGGTTGTGAAGCCCAAAAAACAAGTTGTTGCTCCCTGGATCCTCCCAACAGAAGATCCTCAACAACTTTCATCAGGACAAACACCTAGAAATCAAAGCTCTCCAAATTCTAATGGCACTTCCTTTCACAGGCAATTCTTCATATCTTCCAGTCCATTTCCAAACTTGTTCTACTTGTTGTCAAGCCAATCCTGAAGGAGTCCCCAGACCTCTTACCTTTTCACAGCCTGCCCAGTGCAGGGAAACTATGCTGAGGGGGAATTGGTGGATGGATTTCTCTCACAAGCTCCATGCAATGGAATCAATTGTCTGTTGTTTCTACTGAGACCATCATTGGGTGGGTAGAGGTATTCCTCACTAAAACAAAAGTGGCTTATGGAGGTAACCTTTAGAACACATTGTTTCTGGCTCTGGGTGCTCCCAGTCCATACAGTCTGATAATGGCACAGTTTTCATTTCTGGTATATCTTGGGGTAAGTAAGGCTTTCAAAATTATCTCTGTGCAGCCTGGTACCCTTGATCTTCTGCAAAGTTTGAAAGGTCTTAGATCTCTCACTAGGCTCTCAAGACTTAACCATCTTGGCCCATTCTTCCCCCAGCTGTGCTTTACAGATGCACATTGTTCCATGTCTACAACCCTCCTCAGCTCCTTTGAGGTCCTTTACAATAAGCCTTTCCTTCAGGCAGAACTCTTGTTTCATTGGGAGGCTCATTACCCATCCCAGTATAATCAAGACTGAGTGCAAGGATAAGTATAGCCCCAAGCCTGATTCCAAGATAAAACACCACTTGCAGCTGTCTGGACTGGACTCTCTCAAGTCCTCATCACATCTCCAACTATAGTCAACTTACAAGACCTGTCACCCTGGATACGACCATCTGGTTAAGACTGTCCCATCTCTGGTTGCTCAAACAACCACCTTGTGAGCCTCTTGGAGGTTTCTGTTAAGGTTCAGATAGCCCACCCCCTCACCAACAGGGTCTTACCTGACTTCTCAAACTCCTGAGAAAAGGGAACTGAGCTGATAAGCACCTTGGTCTTTGAAGTCAAGAGAAGCAGACTTTTCTCCACTGTTTGGTCAACACAGAAGGCTTCCCCTTTGATCTCTAAAGAGGACAGGTTTTAACAGTCCCACTCTCCCACTTTGCCCCACCCAACTTAAAAAAATATTGTGGTGCATGCCTTTAATCCCAGCACTTGGGAGGCAGAGGCAGGCGGACCTCTTCAAGGTGCAAAGGGAGCTGACACTTTGTGATGACTAGACCTGTGAAGCACATCAAAATTTGCTGTACTCCAGGGTCCAAACCTTACAAGAGACAAGCTACTACCAGCACATAGTTACAATGAGAGGTAAAAACTAATGGTCTACTTGAGAGGCTTAAGATGCCATCTCTACTGGTCTTAACTTCTCCCCTTTCTACACTGTGATTCTAAGCCTGTTTTTCTTTGAAATTGAGTTATTTCCCTCTCTGATGCTCAGATGCTCTATGCTTATGTTCCTGCCCCATCATTCCCTGAGTGCTTTCTAGTTATAATGTCAGAGTAATATTAATTATATTGGTAAATTGTCACGTGCTGTTTGAGCTCACTGAGACGCTGACTCTGGCCCTCCCACTTCAGACTCAAGCCTATTACCTCAATATGGGAGTAAAGGCACTGTGCAGTTGAGAACTGCTAAGGTGTAAATTAATTTCAACAGAGGGTATTACTGACTATAATAAAACTAGCTAATGGAATTATTTTCAGTACTATTTAGATTTTATTTATTTTTAACCTAATCTGTTAATGTTTCTTTTCGTCTTTCCTGCCTCCTACAAGGTTTTATTAACTTTATTCAGTTATTTAGCTCTTAAAAAGGAAAAGATGTGCCAGACGTGGTGGTGCACGCCTTTAATCCCAGCACTTGGGAGGCAGAGGCAGATGGATCTCTGTGAGTTCGAGGCCATCCTGGTCTACATAGTGAGTTCCAGGACAGCTGGAGCTACAGGGAGACCCTGTCTCACAAAGACCAAAAAAAAAGGAAAAGATGCTACCTCAAATCTATATGGAAACTTAACTCTTTCTTTAGGCCATTAATTACCAATACAAAAAGACATCTAAGCTGGTTGGGTAAAATCCTACTTGTTGAATACCACTTTCTGTTTTTAGTTTACTTTCACGGTGTTTTAAGATGTATTCATTTTGTTTGTCTACTTCAAAGGTGTTTTGGTTTAAAAATGATAAATCACATTCTCAACAAAGACTATATAACTAAATATGTATATACAGTCAACATAAGTTTATGCTTCTTAAAATTAATTTATTTGGTATCATATTAATTTTTAAGTAAAATCTCATACACACTAAAAATGTTAAATTAACACCAAAATATTTTTTCCGGCCAAAATATTCTCTCTTTAATCTACAACATGGTTCTTGGTATTAAAATATCAACTTGACACACCTGGGTTGAGGGAGCCTCAATGGGGAAATTGCCTCTATTGGACTGGCCTGTGGCCATGTCTGAAGGGCATCTTCTTGATAAGTGATGTGGGAGGGCCCAGTCCACTGTGGGTGGTGCCACCCTTGGGCAGGTGGGCCTGTGTTGCATAAGAAAGCAGGCTGAGCAGGAG
>NW_008330926.1:4168408-4183703 GCF_000622305.1 Nannospalax galili | reverse complement strand
TTCCCTCAGCCTCTACTAAATAAACCTCAGGATCAACTTGTTCCACAAGCTTCCCTCCCTTCTGGCTCACTGCGTTTTTTCCACTTTTCTCCCATCCCATTCCTTGTACTTTGTCTCCATCTACTGGCTGGTCATGCCACGCTCTCATTGCAGGGTTTTCCGCTCCTCTCACTTGCCTTGAAATCACACGTGTGTCGGAAAACCCTTTCCTTTCTCTGGATATAGGACGCTATTTCCAGAGATAGGAACACGCACTACTTTCTGTATAGGACAGGATCTCGCCTTTCCTGTCCCTGATGATGTGATTACAGGATGCCACTTCTGAGACTTGGAAATAACTCAAAAATAATAATTCGAACCCACGCAACAAAAAAGGATGCTTTGTTCTGATGCCTGGTTCTCCTTGTTCTTATTTTGTGTGACTGATGCCAAACTCCTTTTCCTCCTACTCCTTCCCCATCTCTCTCCCTTGTCCACTGCACTTTCCTGCCCAGACTCATGATCCTGCTTCCACTCCCTATGGAGAGAGGATTTTCTTTGTCTCCCGTCTGCTCGGTTCTGTCTCTATCTCCTACCCGCTTGCTCGGTTCTTTCTCTATCTCCTCTTCACTCTGTACTTAATCTGTCACTCTGGGAAACACCCACTCAAAGTCTTGGGGTCTCACACCTCTTGCTTGTCTTCTTAAATCCTTAAAACAAACTAGGACTTTCAGATACAATCAGGCCAAAATGCCTGAAGTTCATGTGCACCACTGCCTGGCTTCAGTATGAGTTAGATAATAACTCTGTTTGGCCAGACACTGGAACCTTAAACTTCAATATTTTGAGAGATTTAGAAAATTTCTGCCATTGTAAAGGCAAATGGTCTGAATTACCATACATCCAAGCTTCCTTTGATCTCCGTGCTAATCCCTCCCTCTGGGTCCCATGTTCTTCCCATCAGGTTCTTCTGGCCAAGACAGTTTCACGGGATCCAAACCCGCCAGGGGCCTCCATCCCCCCGACCCCTCCACCTCAGCTTTTGATCCTACCATAGCTTATGAACTGCCTCCAATTAGGACCCATTCCCAACCTCCTCCTGCTCCCCAGCCTGAGGCACAGCCAAGTCCTCCCCATGCTCTCCCCTTGCTATACTCTCCCTTGCCTTCCATTCCAGGGCCCAACCTGGCTCCCCTCCTTTCTCCAACTCGAACTTCCTCTCCACGCTGCTCTAAGTCCATCACCTGCTCTCCTTCCACTAACTCTCCTCTACTTGAGGAAATCCAAAATCTTAAACACCTCCTTGCCAAATATTCCCTAGTCTCCCCTATTCTGGCTTCTAGCTCAAATAACCCATTTATCCCTCCTGTGTCTAACTTCTACTTTGATTCCAGACTCTGCCTCTGATACCCCTGCCCCTGCATCCCCTCATGGACAGGACACCCCTCCTATTTCTCTCACTCCAACAGTTATAAAGTCTAAACAGGGTTATAACACAGTTTTCCTTAATTGATTATGCTGGAGGTTGTAAACATCAATTCGATAATGTTTATGTACCAATTGCTTTTTTCCACCTAAAGCAAGGTTTTGGTAGACCACTCTCTAAACTACATAAGGTAAAAGATTTACCTAGAAACTTATAAAACACAATATGTACATAGGTATATTAACTTATTACATTAGCTTATATGCATAATTTAGATTCCATGCTCTTTTAATAAGATGATGCTACACACTACTTTCTTCTGAGTCAAACAACTACCATCTTCATGACTTCAGCTGTGTCCACTAACAAAAAATCATCAAAATTGGACTTGTTGACTTAAGTATGTAATTAAAGGAGGAGGGGTGAACAGGGTCATTGGACCCTCACCTGAGCATCCAGCTGCTCTTCCCAGACAACTGTATGTAATTTTCCCTAAATGCATGGTCTCCTGGGTTTGGGGAGGACTAAAGTATATTATCTGGAAAAGTCTAGGAAGAGAAGGCTTGATCCGTGCTGGGTTAAGACTTTCCAGTGTAAATACTCTCAGGTCACTCATATACCTCAGCAATCCCTCAGTCATCTCTGTGAGTAAGCTCAGTAAATTCACTGGTTCCCCAGAAAAACTTTAATGTAATCAAACATTGGTTTGATACTACAACCTAAAAAGGGGAAAAACATTGCTTAGTATCCCCAGGAAAAGAAGTCTCACTACAGATAAAAAATTTGTTTGTTAATGTTATTGTGTCTCATGGTTATTAACAAAAGAAAATGGAAAATTGGAGGATGTTGGAAGGATATGAGAAAGGAGACATTTTTAAAGAAGGATTTATGTATGAAAATTATGATGGCTGGATATTTCCAGAATTGACAGAAAAATGAGAGAGCTGGGCAGGTGATGAAGGTCTGCGTAGGGTTGTTACAATATAACAAGGATGAGACAAGGATAATGTGTAGACAATCTTAAAATTTCTAAGGTCATGGCTTAGTCAACTGGTCTAAGGATGTCTAGTCAAGGTTTATTTAAGGATGTTGCCCAAGCTCTATCTACATAGCACATGGTAATTAATGTACCAGACTGGTGCAACTAACCTTGTTGGGTGTTTAATAGCCAGACTCTAAGGCCTATATTAATCTGGTCAGAGGAACTTAAAGGGACAAATTTTCATTCCTTGCCCTCCAAGGTGAAACAAGCTCCAGGGGCTATGGAGCATCTCTTGAAATGTCCTGTAGCTTTAGTGAGTCACCTGTCCTCTTGTTCAGGGAGGCTATGGAGACCCCAGAAGATGGGCTTGAACAGTGTCCAGTCTGCAAAGAGGAGGGTCAACACAGAGGAGACATTTCCTCCATGCTTCCAAGCGAAGCCCAGGTCAGGCAGGACCTCTTTTCCTCCATGCTTCCAAGCAAAGCCCCAGTCAAGCAGAACCTCTTGACTTATATTCATGTAGATAGAACTGCAAAAGAAAAGCCTGAGGAGCCAGGGGCTCCCCCCAAGCCCATGTGACCCCTGAGGTCCAAATCCTCATACGACGTTAAGAGTAAAAATAAATTAGTTTATTTGGGCCAACAGTATGGTCTTAAAAACCCAAAAGGAAAGTATAACCAAAAATTAAAGTCATCAGTATATTTTAAGGGTTCAAGGGATTACACAACCCAGACATTAAATGTAAGTTCTTATGTTATCTCTCACTGATGATTTTGTTCCTAATAAGACAACGTTACTCAGATGTAAGACTTCAAATCTTGGTCTGCAACACTGTAGTGCCCACCTACAGCTAAGGGAGGCAACCCACTATTCTAGCCTAAAAATTAAATGATGGCTAAATTTGTTTTCTCTCCCTATCTAGAAGCCTTTGAGAGGTAACTGACACTGATTCTAGCCACTTCAACAGCTATCAAAATGCCTGAAAACAAATCCTGAGTCCATCATTCTCGAGTTCAGCCCTGGCAGAAATGAAAAAAAAACTGAAAAATGAGCTATTACCTTGGTGCTAACCATTGTTCCTCACCTCTTCAGATATTTTCGGGACCAAAATCCAAAAACTCTTACTCTCGTACTAATTTTATTCAATTGTTACTTTCCTTCCCTCCACATGTACACAAGCGCCTGTCAACCATCGAGGACCCTGTTGAGATGCATGAAGAGGGAGCCCTACTGTCTGATCGACCCCTAATCCAGCCTCTCCCTTGCTTCCAAAGCAATCTGCAAGTTTATTCATTTACAGGGTGAAGATGAGGGTCTCTGAGCTGAGGAGCAGCAGGCACTTCTGAAAGCACGCAGGAGGAACAGAGACTAGGGCATGGAGGGGAAGGCAGCACACGTGCTACTCATGATACCAAATAGAAGACGGGAGAAACTGGGGCTGGAGAGATGGCTCAGCGGTTAAGGATTCCCAGCACCCACGTGGCAGCTACGAACTGTCCTTAACTCCAGTTCCAGGGAACTCCGACACCCTCTTCTGACCTCCCCAGCATTGCATGACACAGGTGCACTCACTTACATGCAGGCAATACATTCATAAAATAAAATGAAAATAATAAAAATTTTTTTGGTCTTTTTGAGACAGGGTCTCCCTGTCTGTCCTGGAACTCACTATGTAGACAAGGCTGGCCTTGAACTCACAGAGATCTGCCTGCCTCTGCCTCCCAAGTGCCAGGATTAAAGGCATGCGTCACCACACACAGCTAAATAAAAAAATTAAAAAAAATTATTATTTTATGTGTATGCATGTATTGCCTGCATGTAGGTAAGTGCACCCATGTCATGCAATGCCCGCAGAGGACAGAAGAGGCTGTCAGATCCCCTGGAACTGGAGTTACAGACAGTTGTTAGCTGCCATGTGGGTGCTGGGATTCGAACCTGGGTCTTCTGCAAGAACAACCAGTGTTCTTAACCACTGAGCCATCTCTCCAGTCCCCAGTAAAAATTTTTAAAAAAGAAGACAGGAGAAATTAAAAGGAATGGGGAATGAGAAGGAAAGAAACCATGAGGGAAGGGAGAGACCCACACCCAGGGGCTCAGTTTACCTTTCCTGCTGACTGATAGTCAAGAAACATCAACACAATTGCTAGGCCACAAGACTCAGAGAACATTGTGAAAGAGAGGGTGGAAAGAATGTCAAAAGGATGGGGAGGAGTGCTGTGAAATGCTATGACATGACATGGCCACTGCACTCATGCACTCACAGCAGCTGTGGTTACCAGCACAAGATCAAGTCAATACTTTCAGCATGAATGGGAAAGCGCTTGTGAGGCTACACCCCTAGCAGAGGAGCTAGTGGCCATTGATGGCTGTTGGGGAAGGAGTCATTTTTCTTTGAGGGTGCGGCCACTGGTGGGTTGTCCATGCTCAGGCAGGCAGCACTGATTGAACTCTGTGGATTAAGAAAGAAAAGAAAGAAGGCAGGCATGGTGGTGCATGCCTTTAATGTCAGAACTCAGAAGGCACAGGCAGGTGGATCTCTGCGAGTTTGAGGACAGCCTGGTCTACAGAATGAGTCTGTAGCCAGTGCTATATACAGACACCTTATCTCAAAAACAAAAGAAGAGGACATCAGTGTGGAAGGGACATGTGTTGGGGTATTGAGTGGGAGAGATACTTGGGGTGTATATGATCAAGATACATTGAATGAAAGTATCTGTATATGTCAAAGAATGAGTAAATTTGTTTTGGTCTTTTTGAGACAGGGTCTCCCTGTAGCCCCAGCTGTCCTGGAGCTCACTATGTAGACCAGGCTGGCCTCGAACTCACAGAGATCTGCCTGCCTCTGCCTCCCCAGTGCTGGGATTAAAGGCGTGTGCCACCATTCCCAGCTGAATAAAAAAAAAATTTTTTTTGTCTTTTTGAGACAGGGTCTCCTTGTAACCCCAGCTGTCCTGGAACTCACTATGTAGACCAGGCTAGCCTTGAACTCACAAAGATCTGCCTGCCTCTGCCTCCCAAGTGCTGGGGTTAAAGGGGTATACTACCATGCCCGGCAAAATATTTTTTAAATAAGGTGGTGAAGAATTGAGGGAGACACCAGACACGCCCTCTACACATATATGTACACACAAGTATACATACCCACAGAATACATACATAAAGCACATGCATACACATGTCACAGGGTCCTATAAATGGCTGTTAATGTCACCTATGTTTTGGAACTGTGTACAGTCCTTTTCCTTTATGACTGTCTAAATGCCTAATAAACTTACTAACTTTACTGCACTTGACTAATTCTGAAATTCTTTCTGTCAAAGTCTTTCAAGCAAAGTCAAGAACGTGACTTTACCTGAGTGGGGGTCTCTAATAGGGAAGAGAATGCCTCAAGTTTCTGGTGACTGTGTGGGCTTTGTCTCCTTGCCGAAGACCTTTTGCTTGGAAGACTGGGCTTCTGTGAGAAATGAAGAGGGAAAAAACAAAACATACCCATGCATTCAATGCCACTTTTGTGTGTGTTTGGTATTATTTGTATTGTTTTATGGCTGATTTTATAGCTTAGAACATAGTACTCACCTTATAGCGGTTTTACAAATGCTTACTAAAAAATTGTACTATAAGAGGAATCAAAACTAAAATGGATGGGGCCAGCCATGGTGGCATACATCTTTAGTCCCAGCACTTGGGAGGCAGAGGCAGGCGGATCTCTGACTGTCAGTTCAAGCCAGCCTGGTCTACATAGTGATTTCCAGGACAGCTGAGGCTATAAGGAGACCCTGCCTCAGAAAGATCAAAAACAACAACGACAAAAAAAAAAACAAACCCCAAACTAAAATGGGTGGGACTCAGTGGGTAAGAACACTGACTGCTCTTGCAGAGGACCCAGGTTTTATTTCCAGCATCCACATGGCAGCTAATAATCATCCTAACTCCAGTTCCAGGTGATCTGATGCCCTCCTCCAGCATTGCATGACGTGGGTACACTTACATTTATGCAGGCAATACACTCATACACATAAAATAAAAATAATAAATGAAATTAAAAAACTAAAATGGAGAACAATAAAGACCTTAAAACTATCTTGAAAAAGAGAAACAAATAACTGAGTTATCTAGTAGAACATCTGTTTGCAATGACCTTGCTTGCTAAGGTGCCTGCAGTAAATTCTGTCATTAAAGAGTGTCTTAACCTCTGCCCTCAATATCTGCCTCTACTAACATGGCTGCAAAAGGAATTCCCCTCGGTGTTCTTAGGGCACATAGGCATCTGTGCTGATAATCACGTAGGCTATAACTTAAACCCATCAGTGTTGTAACAGTTAAAAAATGATGTGGAGAGCAGGGTGTGGTGGCGCACTCCTTTAATCCCAGCACTAGGGAGGGAGAGGCAGGCAATCTCTGTGAGTTCAAGGCCAGCCTGATCTACATAGTGAGTTCCAGGACAGCTGGGGCTACAGGGAGACCCTGACTCAAAAAGACGAAAAAAAAAAAAAAAAAGATGTGGAGAAACCTATAAAAAATATGAAGGCTAGGTGTAGTGGCACAGGCCTTTAATCCCAGCACTCAGGAGGCAGAGGCAGGTGGATTTCTGTGAGTTCAAGGCCAGCCTGGTCTACATAGTGAGTTCCATGTCAGCTGGGGCTATAGGAAGACCTGTCTCAAAGAGACCACAAAAAAAAAAAAAAAAAAAAACCCCAAAAAACTGTGAAGGAACTAAACTCAGGGCTCAAGTCTGCTGGCAGGAATAAACTTTCCCAGTTCTCCATGCTGAGTCTCTCCAGCACCTTCTCTATGTGTGGCAGGTCCCATGCCTTGGTTTCCCACAACAGAATGACTACTTCAAGAGGAAAGACTTGAAGACCAGACATTGGGGATCTCCCTGACAAACTGTCCCATCCAGATCCCCCACTAACCAGAACTTCCTGCCAGTGCCTTAGCTCCCATGTACAGTATTTTCCATCACTTCCTCTATATCCTTTCCACCCAGCACTCTGCACCAGCACTAGCTGATGTGGACTACACAAGCAGGAGGACCCATATACATGTCTGACTTGTGGCTGATTTAACTGATGCAAAGCCCAGGAAGAGGGCAGGGAAGGGAGAGAGTAGGATCAGGGTATCTGTTTTTATTGTTGCTCTCCTGAGTGACTCAGGCCACCTGTGTCTCTCAACCAAGTTGTTAGCTCCATTTATAGGTAACTCCTCTGTGGGTCTCTCCCTCCCCTTGTGGGCCATTGGCCACAGACCCACAAGAACAAAGGGTGCAGAAGTGATGAATGGGGTCAGGACGGCCTATGAGTATGACAGAAAAAGCTTTCCGGGAGACTGCTTCAGTGAGACAGCTCGTATTCAGTGGGGGTCAGGGAAAAATATAGTGTGGAGGCAGCAGCCAAATCTTCAGCTGATAGGTGCTCATAGTATGCTTTATTTACATGTGGTAGGGGGATCCTATCATTGGATATAGGGCAATGCCTAATTATCATATAGAAAAAACTTGTGGGCAGTTTATTGCAGGTAACTATGCGAAAGGTCATGTTCCAAATAAGGCCAGGCATCTGTGCTTGGAGGCACTTTCCAGGTAAGTCAGGCAGGAAGCCCCTGCTGAGAAAGGGAGTCCTCCATACAGTGCGGAGCTCCTTAGAGCTATCCGGATATGGTGGACTGCAACCTTAGCAGCAGGGGCCCCCAACACCCCTCCTGAAGTTCTCCTAATTGGAGTGACGACAGGAATTAACGATATCACATAACTCCTCTTGAAAATGATTGGCCAATGATCACCAGACAACAGAGAAAATTCTCAATGTGGAAGGAAAAAAATAAATGAACACAAAGTAGAATGAAAAGCAATTTTCCAACACAGATTCTGTGCAGGAAGAGCAAAACTTTACAAGTATCACAAGTGGGTTGGAGAGATGGCTCAGCCATTAAAAGTACTGGCTGTTCTCACCGAGGACCAGGGTTCAATTCCCAGCATATCCACATGGTGGCTAATAACTGTCCATAACTCCAACTCCAGGGAAATCCAACACCCTCTTTTGACCTCCTTGGGCATTGCACAACACAGGTGCATGTACACACATGCAGGCAATATACTCATATACATAAAATAAAAATAAGAAAATATGTTTTTTAAAAAAGTATTACGATATCTTCAAAGAAACATTAAAAGATGCTTCACTCATCTCTGGTAACATAAAGATGGAGAGTCTGTGGACTGGCTTACATGTGAGAGTGTGTGTGTGTGTGTGTGTGTGTGTGTGTGTAGATACACATAAAGATATATATATATATATGTTAACTTATGTCTTCTTTTTGAACAAGGAAAACTTCCTAAGAACAATTATAACAAGAAGAATTTACCCTTTGGGAGAAAAAAGATGGGAGCTGAAGAAATGGCTCTTCAGTTAAGAGCACTGACTGCTCTTGCAGAAGACACAGTTTCAATCCCAAGCACCCATATGACAGCTAACAACCGTCTGTAACTCCAGTTCTAAGAGATACTACACTTTCTTCTGACCTCTGAGGGCACTGCACAACACAGGTACACTTATATGCATGTAGGCAATACACTTATAAAATAAAAATAATAAAAATCATAAAATAGGACCAGGTGTGGTGGCCCATGCCTTTTATCCCAGCACTTGGGAGGCAGAGGCAGGCAGATCTCTGGGGCTGGTCTGGAACTCACTATGTGGACCAGGGTGGCCTTGAACTCACAGAGATCCACCTGCCTCTGCCTCCTGGGTGCTGTGATCAAAGGCACGTGCCACCAGTAGGACCTTAAGAAAATGGGATACTTATTTAAAGAGAGGAAAATCATATAGGACTGTAATTCTCAGCACTTGGAAGGCTGATGCAGGAACATTGTTACGAGTTTGAGGCCAGCTTGGGCTACATACTAAAACTCTGTCTCAAACAAACAAATGTGCTGAGGTTGGAGTACTGTTCAGTGGCACAGTGTTTACATAGCATGTGGGGATTATAAATTCAACCCCAGTATGGAGGAGAGAGGTCACTGTGACAGGAAAGAATTACCAGCTAAAATATCCATCAAAAGTATGGGTAGACCCAAATGTGGTGGTATATGCCTTTAAGGCCAGCACTAAGGAGGCAGAAGCAGGCAGGTCTCTGTGAGTTGGAGGACAGCTTGGTCTACAGAGTGCATAGTGTGTTCCAGGCCAACCGGGGCTACATAGTGAGACTGTATCTGAAGAAAAAAAAGAAAGCATGGGCAGAGCAACATTTTATTATTTGTTTTTATTTGCATTTTTGGTCTCTTGAGACAGTGTCTCCCTGTCGTCCCAGCTGGCTGGAACTTGCTTTGTAGACCAGGCTGGCCTTCACAGACAGACATCCACTTGCCTCTGCCACCTGAGCGATGGGATTAAGAGCGTGCACCACCACACTAGCTCAGAACTGGTGTTTTAAATAAACATCTGAGAGTCTGGTACTTAATATAAAATGTGCTTAGTAACAGAACAGACCTTGGGACTAGTGGGAAGCAGAGACCCTCAGGCCCTCTGGGCTAGGGGACGGGATCAGCTCAGGTAGGAAAAACAGACCTGCGCCTGCCTGTGTGCAGCATGGCAGCTTGTGGGAACAGACCAGTCTGAGTCCTCCTCACTTCAGAATCGAGCTCTCTCCTCCAGACAAGTTGAGCTGTGGTGAGCAGAAATGTGGTTTTCGAGCTGCCAGGTTAGGGGACTTTCCAGTGCCTTCCATTCCCCTCCCTACCCCCACTCTTTCTGCCCTCAGGGTTCTCAAGTTAAACAACAATCAAGATGCATACTTCTGCCCTCAGGTACCACACCCATCCTCTTCTTGGGGCCCCACCCCTATTAGGTGACAGAAAGGAGAGGGGGGAGTAGGGTGTAGAACTTTAGATGAGGTGAAAACCTGAGAAATAGGTAAACTGGAAGTTGAATTCATTGCTATCTGTGAGCCATAGGAAGGATGGTGTGGGAAGCACAAGGGCAAAGCCTTTGGGCGGGGTGGGCAGGCTGTCCTCTACAAGCCCTTCGGGCTCTGGTTTACACCCAAGAGGAGGCTGAAATGCCTTGGCACAGAAAGGGGTTCTCCTGAAATCTCTCCTGCCTCATCCCTTGCACCTTTTCTCTTCTCTCTGTCAGGATCCAGTCACAGCAAATTTCCTGCAGATACTGATTTCATGCGGCCAAGTGGGGCGTCTCTCTCCATCTATGTGCTCAGGCACACACACACACACACACTCACACAAACACACAGAGAAAGAGGCATAGACACACACACACACACATTCACACAGACACACACACACACACACACTCACACAGACACACAGAGAAAGAGGCATAGACACACACACACATTCACACAGACACACACACACACACACAGAAAGACATAGACACACACAAACACAGAGAAAGAGGCATAGACACACACACACACATACACACACACACACACACACACACACACACACTCACACAGACACACAGAGAAAGAGGCATAGACACACACACACACATACACACACACACACACACACACACACACACACTCCACACAGATTCTCTGCCACTCAAGATTAGATGCTTTTCAGATACGGAGACAGCCCCAATCCTAATCACCCTCTCAAACTGTTTGGGAAATGCTCGTCCCTGTTGTCACATACTGACCCTCTGCACTGGAGCAGTCACAGGCCTAGAGATATAAAATTGGGAAAAGATGCTAATTCTCAGAGACAGCTTCAAACTTTCAAACACTAACATTTCAGCAAGCAATTGTCAAACCGCCTTTACTGTTGAGTTGGGAAGGACAAGCCCAAGGCATGGGAGGAAAAGTATTTACCAGAAAAGAGTTGATGTAAAAGCCAGACATGATGACACAGGCCTTTAATCCCAGCACTCGGGAAACAGAGGCAGGCAGATCTCTGTGAGAGCAAGGCCAGCCTGGTCAACCTAGAGAGTTCCAGGCCAACTAGGGTTACAGGGAGATGGTCTCAGAAAACAACAGGAAAAAGAATACGGGGGCTGGGAAGATGGCAGTGGCTGCTCCTTCAGAGCACCCAGGTTTGGTCCCCAGCACCCACATGACAATGAACAGGAGTCCTTAATTCCAGCTCTGGGAGATCCAATGCCCTTTTCCAAACTCCATGGGGACTGCACAACACAGGTGCTTTTATAAATATGCAGGTAAAACTCATGCACATTAAAAAAATTAAACATACCTTTAATCTCAGCACTTGGGAGGTGGAAGCAGGCAGATCTCTGTAAGATTGAGGCCAGTCTGGTGGTTTACCTAGCAAGTTCCAGGTCATCTGGGGTGCCAGGGAGACCCTGTCTCAAAAAGTCAAAAAAAGCCAGGCATGGTGGCGCACGCCTTTAATCCCAGCACTTGGGGAGGCAGAGGCAGGTGGATCTGTGAGTTCCAGGCCAGCTGGGGCTACAGGGAGACCACATCTCAAAAAAAAAAAAAAAAAGTAACAAAGAATCTTAAGAATATACACTGTAGACAGAAACAAGTGATAAGTGATCAAATGAGAGAGAGAGACAAAGAGAAACACAGTTCCTGTCTCTGGGCATCACAAGTCTCTGGGTCAGGCTCTGGTTAGAAAGTGGGGACTTTGATTTTTATTTTTGGCCTTTTTGTTTCTTCATTTCCCTCCCACTGACCCCCTTCCCCACCCCAACCCCCACTGTCAGCAAGGTTGAATCATTGACAAAGGTCATTTTCTTCTTTTGGGACACTGCTTCGGAAGTTGGGAGTGGGTAGGGTCAATCTTGGTGTGTTGAAGGCTCAACGGCTTATAGGACTACAAGTTGTAAAAGTTTAAGTAACATTTTGGAGAGGGGAGGGGTGGATATGGCAGGCACTTGAAGGCCAAATCAACATATCACTTGGAAATCATCAAGAGGCCCTTGGTGGTGGAAAGGGAAGGTGGATGTTGGTGTTTATGGTGGTACTTGGTCACCCTGAGATGACACCACCTGGAGCTTAATGGCCTATAGTCTGGAAGATACCAATCATACCATAATGTTAAAGTAAGCAGGGGCCAAAGACACAGTGCACAGTTAAAAATCAAGAGAAAGCCAGGCGTAGTGGCCCACGTCTTTAATCCCAGCACTTGGGAGGCGGAGGCAGGAGGATCTCTGTGAGTTCAAGGCCAGCCTGGTCTACATCATGAGTTCCAGGACAGCTGGGGCTACAGCTCCTGTCTCAAAAAGAAAAAAAAAATCAAGAGAAAGGGACTGTGGACAGGAGTGAATAACAAAAGTTATTGTGGTTAAAAGCAATACCAGGTGATTTCTGGAAGACAGGTAAGAAATGTTATGATGGTGGTTGTACAGGTGAAATGAACCCATGCCTAGTACAGGAGTCTGACATGTTAGGATAAGGGGGTAAAGATGGATTGTCACTTGAGGTAAGTGACAACCTCAGACCATGGCTACTCTTGGGGTCTGGGGATATTTGAGGGTGCTCCACCTGGTCTCACCAGAAAACAATATAGAAACTGATAGGTAAAAAGTAGCTGTATGACAAATAGGGTTGATCAGGAGAAAGCGCCAGAACACAGATAAAACTCCATCAGAATAGAGTTTATTAGCAAAAGAACACATGGGACAGATTCCCTTCTGGGTCGTGAGCTGGGGTCTTTTTAAGGAAGAGGCTTCTGGGGGGTGCAGAATGTGGGAAGATGTAATTTTTTAAAGTTGGGTCAGAGAAAGCGGGAGAGTGGGACTGTTAAAATCTGTCCTCTTTAGAGATCAAAGGGGAAGCCTGCTGTGTTGGCCAAATAGTGGAGAAAAGTCTACTTCTCTTGACTTCAAGACCAAGGTGCTTATCAGCTCAATTCCCTTTTCTCAGGAGCTTGAGAAGTCCATGAGACCCTGTTGGTGAGAGGGGGTAGTTACTCAGTGGGGGATGGGGGAGATCTGGAGTTGAAGCACTTCTCTAAAGCTTTCAGCCAGTCATGTTTGCACTCTCTCATGCATACACACATACACTCACATGCACATTCTCTCCCCCATAAGCACACATGTGTGCATTCTCTCTCTCTCACACTCATGCACTCCCTCATTCTTTCTCTCTCAAACACATGCACACACTCGGCTACAGAGGCCCTGAGTCTCAGCGTGTTTTGTAGGGTTAGGGCATTTCTCTGCTTTTTATGAGGCTGGTAGGAGTTAGTGGTTTTGAGTTCTTTAAGTCAGCTGCTGCCTAAAGCCAAGTGACTTTCTGGGCTCAGTCTGAAGATCACAAAGCTTCTTCAGCTTTAGGTCTAGAAAGGACTTGTGAGAAGGAGGGGGACAGCATTCTGGGGCCAGAATGTGAAGTGTCTGTGTGGATGGTGCTTACCTCTGGGGGCCATGGGTTTTGGATGGGGGACAGTACCCCAGATTTTGATTTTTATCATCTATCTGGGTCCAACATTTCTTTAGAGAGGGTCTCACAATGTAGCCCTGGCTGGCCTGGAACTTGCCATGCAGACCAGGCTGACCTCAAACATAGAGATCTGCTTGCCTCTACCTCCCAAGTGCTGGGATTACACCATATCTGACCTATGGCAGACATATTCCAAGACCAAGACCTCCAATAGATGCCCCAAACCATGATATTTAACTATGTTCTTACTCTACATAGAGACATAGGATAAAGTTTAGTTTAGATATGTTAGGCACAGCGATGAAGCAGGATAAAAGACCAAAAAAAAAAAAAAAAAAAAAAATTAAAGGGACATACAAGGAAAAGAAACCTCTGGCCTAAGATCTAGTTTGCATTTCTTGCTGGTTAAGAGTCAAGAAAGTGGCTGGGCAGGGTAGCACATGCCTTTAATCCCAGCACTGGGGAGGCAGAGGCAGGTGGATCTCTGTGAATTCAATGCCATCCTGGTCTACATAGCGAGTTCAGGCCAGCTGGGGCCCTGTCTCAAAAAGACCAAAAAAAAAAAAAAAAGAGTCAAGAAACTTCAACACAAGTGATAAAACCAAGATTGCCTGCAGAGATAGTGCTTGTTTCCTAAAGATATTGCAACAAGGATGTTCAAAGAACAGACTACACTTACTAGAATGTAAGAATGCATGGCCTTGAGTTTTACCATAACAGCACACCTCTCTCATCTCTAAACAGTACGCCCTAGAAAACCACCTTACAATGTCATTTGCAAAAGGAAATTCTTTGTATATGTATGTGTTCTCATGTATGCATGTGCCTTTATATATATATATGTGTGTGTGTGTGTGTGTGTGTGTGTGTGTGTATGTGTGTGTGTGTGTGCATGTGCCTGTGGAGGCCAGAGGTTGATGCTGGGTGCCCTCCTCAATTGCTTCCCACTTTATTGTTTTGAGACACTGAACTTGGAGCTCACATTCAGCTAGAGGGACTGGCTACCAAGCTCCAGGGATCCTCCTGTCTCTACCTCCCCAGCACCGGGGTTACAGACACACTCAGATCTGTGCCCAGCTGTTTACATGGGAGCTGGGGATTGAACTCAGTTCCTCATATGTAGTGCCCACCTGCAGCTGAGGGAAACAACTCACTATTCTAAAATGATGGCTAAATTTTTCTTTCCCTATCTAGAGGCCATTTAAGAGGGAGCTGATTCTAGCCACTCCAACAGTTATCAAAGTGCCTGACAACAAATCCCGAGTTCATCGATCATTTTAGCCTTGGCAGGCAAAAGAAAAATGAAAAAAAAACCTGTTAGATGGATGCTTTTGGGAGCCCTCATCAAGAAATTCCAATGGACTTTAATTTGGACATTTTCTGGTTCCCTGCCTAGAAATTGTAATACTAACTACTCTTGCCCTTACTCTTACCTTTACTTTTCCTTCACATCTCCCAGGCACCAAACACTTTTCTTTTCTCCCTATAGTTAAGAGATATGTAATTTGGGAGTCTTTTAGATAGACCCACTAAAGGAGGTG